>NC_088213.1:8002689-8205189 GCF_036934945.1 Oncorhynchus masou masou | reverse complement strand
GTCCCTGTTGTAAAGTTGATACCACAGACTGTAGTGGATGTCCCTGTTGTAAAGTTGATACCACAGACTGTAGTGGATGTCCCTGTTGTAAAGTTTACACCACAGACTGTAGTGGATGTCCCTGTTGTAAAGTTTATGCCGCAGACTGTAGTGGATATCCCTGTTGTAAAGTTTACACCACAGACTGTAGTGGATATCCCTGTTGTAAAGTTTACACCACAGACTGTAGTGGATATCCCTGTTGTAAAGTTTACACCACAGACTGTAGTGGATATCCCTGTTGTAAAGTTGATACCACAGAGTGTAGTGGATGTCCCTGTTGTAAAGTTTACACCACAGACTGTAGTGGAGGTCCCTGTTGTAAAGTTTACACCACAGACTGTAGTGGATGTCCCTGTTGTAAAGTTGATACCACAGACTGTAGTGGATGTCCCTGTTGTAAAGTTGATACCACAGACTGTAGTGGATGTCCCTGTTGTAAAGTTTACACCACAGACTGTAGTGGATGTCCCTGTTGTAAAGTTGACACCACAGACTGTAGTGGATGTCCCTGTTGTAAAGTTTACACCACAGACTGTAGTGGATGTCCCTGTTGTAAAGTTTACACCACAGACTGTAGTGGATGTCCCTGTTGTAAAGTTTACACCACAGACTGTAGTGGATGTCCCTGTTGTAAAGTTTACACCACAGACTGTAGTGGATGTCCCTGTTGTAAAGTTTACACCACAGACTGTAGTGGATGTCCCTGTTGTAAAGTTTACACCACAGACTGTAGTGGATGTCCCTGTTGTAAAGTTTACACCACAGAGTGTAGCAGGGATCTGGGTGGATGTCCCTGTTGGAAAGTTTACACCACAGACTGTAGTGGATGTCCCTGTTGTAAAGTTGATATCACAGCCTGTAGTGGATGTCCCTGTTGTAAAGTTTACACCACAGACTGTAGTGGATGTCCCTGTTGTAAAGTTGATACCACAGACTGTAGTGGATGTCCCTGTTGTAAAGTTGATACCACAGACTGTAGTGGATGTCCCTGTTGTAAAGTTTACACCACAGACTATAGTGGATGTCCCTGTTGTAAAGTTGACACCACAGACTTTAGTGGATGTCCCTGTTGTAAAGTTTACACCACAGACTGTAGTGGATGTCCCTGTTGTAAAGTTGATACCACAGACTTTAGTGGATGTCCCTGTTGTAAAGTTTACACCACAGACTGTAGTGGATGTCCCTGTTGTAAAGTTGATACCACAGACTGTAGTGGATGTCCCTGTTGTAAAGTTTACACCACAGACTGTAGTGGAGGTCCCTGTTGTAAAGTTGATACCACAGACTGTAGTGGATGTCCCTGTTGTAAAGTTTACACCACAGACTGTAGTGGATGTCCCTGTTGTAAAGTTTACACCACAGACTGTAGTGGATGTCCCTGTTGTAAAGTTTACACCACAGACTGTAGTGGATGTCCCTGTTGTAAAGTTGATACCACAGACTGTAGTGGATATCCCTGTTGTAAAGTTTACACCACAGACTGTAGTGGATATCCCTGTTGTAAAGTTTACACCACAGACTGTAGTGGATATCCCTGTTGTAAAGTTTACACCACAGAGTGTAGCAGGGATCTGGGTGGATGTCCCTGTTGTACAGTTGATACCACAGACTGTAGTGGATGTCCCTGTTGTAAAGTTTACACCACAGACTGTAGTGGAGGTCCCTGTTGTAAAGTTGATACCACAGACTGTAGTGGATATCCCTGTTGTAAAGTTTACACCACAGACTGTAGTGGATATCCCTGTTGTAAAGTTTACACCACAGACTGTAGCTCTCGTAGCAGCTGGGTTCTGCCTGTCTGCCTGTGTTCTGATGGTGTGAATATCTAATACTGTAGCTACTCTCTTGGCTAAGATCTATTTCTGTTGCCATGACAACAGGTTAACAAATGATTGACAGCTTTGTTGGTCTTGCTGACGAGTTCTCCCTTTTTCCCCTCCCTCCCTCCCTCCCTCCCTCCCTCCCTCCCTCCCTCCCTCCCTCCCTCCCTCCCTCCCTCCCTCCCTCCCTCCCTCCCTCCCTCCCTCCTCTCCCTATCTCTCCCTCCCCCCCTCTCTCTCTCCTTCCCTCCCTCCCTCCTCTCCCTCTCTCTCTCCTTCCCTTCCTCCCTCCTCTCCCTCTCGCTCTCTCCTTCCCCTCCCTCCCTCCTCTCCCTTCTCTCCCTCCCCTCCCTCCCTCTCTCTCCCTCTCTCTACCTCCTCTCCCTCCCTCCTCTCCCTACTTACCTCCCCTCCCTCCCTCCCTCCCTCCATCCTCTCCTTCCCTCCCTCCCTCCCTCCTCGCCATCCCTCCTCTCCCTACCCCCTCCCTCCCTCCCTCCCTCCTATCCCGCCCTGCCTCCCTCCCTCCCTCTTCTCCCTCTCTCTCTACCTCCTCTCCCTCCCTCCTCTCCCTCTCTCTCTACCTCCTCTCCCTCCCTCCTCTCCCCCTATGTTCCTCCCCTCCCTCCTCTCCCTCCCTCCTCTCCCCCGCCCTCCCTCCCTCTTCTCCCTCTCTCTCTACCTCCCTCCTCTCCCTATGTTCCTCCCCCTCCCTCCCTCCCTACCTCCCCTCCCTCCCTCCTCTCTCTCCCTCCCCTCCCTCCCCCTCCTCTCCCTCCTCTCCCTCCCTCCCTCCCTCCCTCCCTCCCCACCCTCCCTCCTCTCCCTCCCTCCCTCTCCCTCCCTCCTCCTCCCTCCCTCCCTCTCTCCCAACCCACCCTCCCTCCTCTCCCTCCCCCTACCTCCCTCCCTCTCCCCTCCCTCCCTCTCCCCTCCCTCTCTCCCTCCCTCCCTCCCTCCCTCCCTCCTCTCATCCAGGCCTCCATGCTCCAGAACATCCGTACAGCGATGCGGAGGCAGATCAGAAGACACTCCTCCCGCCGTGCCACGTCACACCGCCGCCTGGGGCGCCTCTGGAACCGTCTGTTCCACCGAGGGACCCGTCTCCGTGGCCAGATCCCCCTCCTCACACCCCCCGGGTCTCAGGTGGCTCTGGGCCTGCACTCCTACCACACCTCGGAGGGACCTGGAGCCAGGGCTGGGGATGGAGGTGGCGGGGCTGGCATGGTGGGGGGCATGGGACCAGCAAGGACCCTCTCCCGCTGCTCTACAGCAGCAGTAGGCTTCACCCTGCATGCCCACACCCAGGCCCTGTCACAGTCCCAGACCTCCCACCCCTCCTTGGAGTCTCCCCACTCCCCACCCTCCCCCTCTGACAGTGAACCATCCGAGGGGTCTCCTTGTTCCCCAGAGAGCCCGGGTGGCAGGGTTAGGTTGCCCCTCAGCGAGCTCTCCACCCCTGGGCAGCAGAGTGACTCATTAACGTCTGCCCCCAGCACACTGAGCCAGCAGTGCCCCCTAGAGGGCAGCACAGGTCATTACACTCGCCGGACCTCCAGGAAGCTGGTCTTGGGGCTGGCTGCCAACCTGAGAGGGGTGGCTCTACGACGCTACTCCCCCATGGGGCTCACCTCCCCCGTTACCCCCCCTGTCCTTCCCCCTCCAGACTCCCAGCCGCCCTGCCACCACCCCCTGACCTCCCCCCAGACGTCATCCCCCTCGGGGTCTTCAGACGACAGTCACAGGTTCCATGCCCTGGATGTGCCAACCCGGGAGAGGAGGAGGAGGGGTATAGGGGTGCCTAATGGACTGAACACCAGCAGCAGTGAGGAGGAGGAGGAGGAGGAGGAGGAGGAGGAGGATGGAGATGAGACTCTGCTGATCTGCTAGTATGAGGGAGCTGCCTTGACCATGTGGCAATACCCTGACAGACAGACAGACAGACAGACAGACAGACAGACAGACAGACAGACAGACAGTCTAGGGCTGAAACACAGAGAGCTGGAGACTGTCTCTCTGGCTGAAACACAGAGAGCTGTAGACTCTGTCTCTCTGACTGAAACACAGAGAGCTGTAGACTCTGTCTCTCTGGCTGAAACACAGAGCTGTAGACTCTGTCTCTCTGGCTGAAACACAGAGAGCTGTAGACTCTGTCTCTCTGGCTGAAACACAGAGAGCTGTAGACTGTCTCTGGCTGAAACACAGAGAGCTGTAGACTCTGTCTCTCTGGCTGAAACACAGAGAGCTGTAGACTCTGTCTCTCTGGCTGAAACACAGAGAGACTGTCTCTCTGGCTGAAACACAGAGAGCTGCAGACTCTGTCTCTCTGGCTGAAACACAGAGAGCTGTAGACTCTGTCTCTCTGGCTGAAACACAGAGAGCTGTAGAGACACAGAGAGCTGTCTCTCTGGCTGAAACACAGAGAGCTGTAGACTGTCTCTCTGGCTGAAACACAGAGAGCTGTAGACTCTGTCTCTCTGGCTGAAACACAGAGACTCTGTCTCTCTGGCTGAAACACAGCTGTAGACTCTGTCTCTCTGGCTGAAACACAGAGAGCTGTAGACTGTCTCTCTGGCTGAAACACAGAGCTGTAGACTCTGTCTCTCTGGCTGAAACACAGAGAGCTGTAGACTGTCTCTCTGGCTGAAACACAGAGAGCTGTAGACTCTGTCTCTCTGGCTGAAACACAGAGAGCTGTAGACTCTGTGTCTCTGGCTGAAACACAGAGAGCTGTAGACTCTGTCTCTCTGGCTGAAACACAGAGAGCTGTAGACTCTGTCTCTCTGGCTGAAACACAGAGAGCTGTAGACTCTGTCTCTCTGGCTGAAACACAGAGAGCTGTAGACTCTGTCTCTCTGGCTGAAACACAGAGAGCTGTAGACTCTGTCTCTCTGGCTGAAACACAGAGAGCTGTAGACTCTGTCTCTCTGGCTGAAACACAGAGAGCTGTAGACTCTGTCTCTCTGGCTGAAACACAGAGAGAGACTCTGTCTCTCTGGCTGAAACACAGAGAGAGACTCTGTCTCTCTGGCTGAAACACAGAGAGCTGTAGACTCTGTCTCTCTGGCTGAAACACAGAGAGCTGTAGACTCTGTCTCTCTGGCTGAAACACAGAGCTGTAGACTCTGTCTCTCTGGCTGAAACACAGAGAGCTGTAGACTCTGTCTCTGGCTGAAACACAGAGAGCTGTAGACTCTGTCTCTCTGGCTGAAACACAGAGAGCTGTAGACTCTGTCTCTCTGGCTGAAACACAGAGCTGTAGACTCTGTCTCTGGCTCTGGCTGAAACACAGAGCTGTAGACTGTCTCTGTCTCTCTCTGGCTGAAACACAGAGAGCTGTAGACTCTGTCTCTCTGGCTGAGATCAGAGCTGCTGTACATAGCCTGTCTCTCTGGCTGAAACACAGAGCTCTGACTCTGTCTCTCTGGCTGAAACACAGAGATAGACTCTGTCTCTCTGGCTGAAACACAGAGAGCTGTAAACTGGCTGAAACACAGAGAGCTGTAGACTCTGTTTCTGGCTGAAACACAGAGAGCTGTAGACTCTGTCTCTCTGACTGAAACACAGAGAGCTGTAGACTCTGTCTCTCTGGCTCTGTAGACTCTGTCTCTCTGGCTGAAACACAGAGAGCTGGAGAATAACTGAATAATGGGACAGTGGATGATCTCAGAGCAGCACAATGATTTCAGTCCTCCCTCCACCCCCTCTATCTGCTCATCCCTCCATCCCTGCCTTACCAGAGATCTACAGCTGAGGGCTGTACATCAGCCTGTCTACTGACTCTGACTCAGTCACTCTGACTCAGTCACACATACTCAGTCACACTGACTCAATCACACTGACTCAATCACACTAACTCAGTCACAGAGGCTCAATCACACTAACTCAGTCACTCTGACTCAGTCACTCTGACTCAGTCACTCTGACTCAGTCACTCTGACTCAGTCACACTGACTCAGTCACACTGACTCAATCACACTGACTCAATCACACTGACTCAATCACACTGACTCAATCACACTGACTCAATCACACTGACTCAATCACACTGACTCAGTAACACAGACTCAATCACACTAACTCAGTCACAGAGACTCAATCACACGAACTTAGTCACTCTGACTCATATCACCATCGTCTTGTTTTTGTAAACATTGTCAGTGAGGTTAAAAAACAAAACAGAGAATGACATCACCAGCTGGATCACTTGAAGTGATGAACAAGATGTAACACACGAAGAAGATGTTTTGAGGAAGTTGTGAAATGGAATGTTATTATAAATGTGATGTCTGACTGTTATCATAGATGTTTAAGTCACAGTGGCCTATCTTGGTACCCTCTCTAGACGATGGTTGGACCACAGGCAGTGGAAGGGGTGTCTACTCTGTCACAAGTGGTAACCTATCTTGGTACCCTCTCTATGGGGACGATGGTTGGACCACAGGCAGTGGAAGGGGTGTCATGGTTACTCTATGGGGTCACAGTGGCCTATCTAGGGCATGGTACCCTATCTCTATGGGGTACTATAGGGCATGGTTGGACCACAGGCAGTGGAAGGGGTGTCTACTCTGTCACATGGTTAGAGAACAGAGCCTATCTTGGTAGCCCCTCTCTAGACGACATGGTTGGACCACAGGCAGTGGAAGGGGTGTCTACTAGGTCACAGTTGGCCGGGTCACAAATGGTAACCTATTCCCTATATGGTGCACTACTTCATGGCCAGAGCTCTATGGGGTAGGCTATAGGGCATGGTTAGAGCTCTATGGGGTAGGCTAGGTAGGGCTATGGTTAGAGAACAGAGCTCTATGGGGTAGGCTATAGGGCATGGTTAGAGAACAGAGCTCTATGGGGTAGGCTATAGGGCATGGTTAGAGAACAGAGCTCTATGGGGTAGGCTATAGGGCATGGTTAGAGAAACAGAGCTCTATGGGGTTGGCTATAGGACATGGTTGGGGTTGGCTATAGGACATGGTTAGAGAACAGAGCTCTATGGGGTTGGCTATAGGACATGGTTAGAGAACAGAGCTCTATGGGGTAGGCTATAGGGCATGGTTAGAGAACAGAGCTCTATGGGGTAGGCTATAGGGCATGGTTAGAGAACAGAGCTCTATGGGGTAGGCTATAGAGGGCATGGTTATAGAACAGAGCTCTATGGGGGGTAGGCATGGTTATATGGGGTAGGGGCATGGTTAGAGAACAGAGCTCTATGGGGTAGGCTATAGGACATGGTTAGAGAACAGAGCTCTATGGGGTAGGTCTATAGGGCATGGTTAGAGAACAGAGCTCTATGGGGTAGGCTATAGGGCATGGTTAGAGAACAGAGCTCTATGGGGTTGGCTATAGGACATGGTTAGAGAACAGAGCTCTATGGGGTGGCTATAGGACATGGTTAGAGAACAGAGCTCTATGGGGTAGGCTATAGGGCATGGTTAGAGAACAGAGCTCTATGGGGTAGGTTATAGGGCATGGTTAGAGAACAGAGCCCATGGGGTTCTATAGCATGGTTAGAGAACAGAGCTCTATGGGGTAGGCTATAGGACATGGTTAGAGAACAGAGCTCTATGGGGTAGTCTATAGGGCATGGTTAGAGAACAGAGCCCTATGGGGTTGGCTATGCTGTGCTGTGGAGACCGCTCAGGGATGGTACAGAAATCACACATATCTTTCCTATCGGTTGTTACTGAAAGGCCTTCTGGGATGCGTCTGAAATGACACTCCCTTTGTTTACTTCTGAACGGAGCCTCGCTCACCTTGGTCTAAGACTTCATAAGGCTCTGGGCAACATGAGGGCACTACATAGACAACACAGGGGCCATTTGGGACACATCCCAGGACAACAGTTGGTGCATGGAGAGCAGACGGCAGGAAGTCCTCTGGTGTTTAATAAAGGTCATGTTGGTACGGCAGGAAGTCCTCTGGTGTTTAATAAAGGTCATGTTGGTACGGCAGGAAGTCCTCTGGTGTTTAATAAAGGTCATGTTGGTACGGCAGGAAGTCCATGGTTTAATAAAGGTCATGTTGGTCTCTCTCTCTCAGTTATACACATACAACCATGGAAAGGCAGTCTCTCTCTCTCAGTTATACAAATGCTAGCCAGATCAACAGCTAATACGAGCCAGATCAACAACTAGTGCTAGCCAGATCAACAACTAATGCTCGCCAGATCAACAGCAAATGCTAGCCAGATCAACAACTAATGCTAGCCAGATCAATAACTAATAGCCAGATCAACAGCTAATAGCTAGCCAGATCAACAGCTAATGCTAGCCAGATCAATAACTAATCAGATCAACAGCTAATGCTAGCCAGATCAACAACAACAGCTAATGCTAGCCAGATCAATAACTAATGCTAGCCAGATCAACAGCTAATGCAGATCAACAACTAATGCTCCAGATCAACAACTAATGCTAGCCAGAGCAAGACGAGCTAAGATCTAACAAAGGAACGTTAGATAAACCCTCTCAAACTTTTTCATCGAGGTGGCCGTCGAAATTGCACTGATAAACGATGGAGAATAGTAAGTAGACTGCTCGTCCTTCTGCAGCTTGCCTGCCAATGCATGCTTGTCCCAACCAAGCACCCCAGCTAACTGGCTAAAGTTGGCTAGCTTGCTCGCTATCTATTTCCGGAGAACAAATTAGAGAACACCTCACTCTGACCATTTTACTCACCGTAGCAGAGCTGGTTAGGCTGTTGACATGTTTTCTAGAACGTTCTCGACTAACGATTCCTTTTTATTTGCCTACGTTTACTGCACCACGGTCATATTCAGTGGGTTTTCGTTCGTAAATGTATTTTCGTAAATTCGTCAGTTATTCTTCGCTCTTCGCTGAATTTGCAAACGCAAGAGATATGCTAACTGGATAAGCAGTCGTTCAACTTCCAACATAGCTAGCTAGCAAAGCGATTTCACATTTCTTGCTAGCTAACCGAAATTACACTTGCATTTCTAGCTGTGTATAGCCACCGAAAACCGATATGAGGGGGGAAAAGTCAGTCACTCACCCTCTCCTTCCAATGACATGTCATCCTCCTAAACAGCTAGCTAGCTAACGTTAGGCTCTGTGCTTTTAGCTCGCTACATAAATAGATACGCTAGGCTACTAGCCACGTTAACGCTGACTTGTGATCATTGCCTTTGCTAGTTTGATTGTAGTGACACTCCCAGCCTTTGTAACATAAGTATGTTTTGGTCCAGAATATTGAGTCGTTGAAACTGAAACAGTGGATCCCGAATGGGAGGCAGTAAACAACGTACCAGGCCAGCTGCGATTTACAACCCGATAGCTATATGCTTTTTGGGACTACTAAGAAATGTATTGGTGAATTCTATTAATCATGCATTGAACTGCATCCATCTGTTCTGCCAACATTGCCTTACTCTACGTCATGTTACAAAGTTGGTTTTATAGCCTGGGAATTTGACAGCTATTATGATTGTCTATTTCTTTCATATCTGCAAAGTAGTTAGAACACAGTTCCAGTTCAATTAACGACTTACAGATGTTCCATTAGAGAAGTATCTCCCCTCCAACTGTCCCGTCCGTCCATCCGTCCTGTCCCTCTGTCTGTCTCTGTGTCTGTCTGTCTGTCTGTCTGTCTGTCCGGTCCGTGCTAGCAGTCACACCAGGCTAACGGTTACACCAAGTCCTATTATAACCAACAGGGGAAATAACTCTCAGACTGGCATTGTATCAGTCTCTTCCCTGGCTGTATGGTCTGTGTCCGTTGTATCAGTCTCTTCCCTGGCTGTATGGTCTGTGTCCGTTGTATCAGTCTCTTCCCTGGCTGTATGGTCTGTGTCCGTTGTATCAGTCTCTTCCCTGGCTGTATGGTCTGTGTCCGTTGTATCAGTCTCTACCCTGGCTGTATGGTCTGTGTCCGTTGTATCAGTCTCTTCCCTGGCTGTATGGTCTGTGTCCGTTGTATCAGTCTCTTCCCTGGCTGTATGGTCTGTGTCCGTTGTATCAGTCTCTTCCCTGGCTGTATGGTCTGTGTCCGTTGTATCAGTCTCTTCCCTGGCTGTATGGTCTGTGTCCGTTGTATCAGTCTCTTCCCTGGCTGTATGGTCTGTGTCCGTTGTATCAGTCTCTTCCCTGGCTGTATGGTCTGTGTCCGTTGTATCAGTCTCTACCCTGGCTGTATGGTCTGTGTCCGTTGTATCAGTCTCTTCCCTGGCTGTATGGTCTGTGTCCGTTGTATCAGTCTCTTCCCTGGCTGTATGGTCTGTGTCCGTTGTATCAGTCTCTTCCCTGGCTGTATGGTCTGTGTCCGTTGTATCAGTCTCTTCCCTGGCTGTATGGTCTGTGTCCGTTGTATCAGTCTCTTCCCTGGCTGTATGGTCTGTGTCCGTTGTATCAGTCTCTTCCCTGGCTGTATGGTCTGTGTCCGTTGTATCAGTCTCTTCCCTGGCTGTATGGTCTGTGTCCGTTGTATCAGTCTCTTCCCTGGCTGTATGGTCTGTGTCCGTTGTATCAGTCTCTTCCCTGGCTGTATGGTCTGTGTCCGTTGTATCAGTCTCTTCCCTGGCTGTATGGTCTGTGTCCGTTGTATCAGTCTCTTCCCTGGCTGTATGGTCTGTGTCCGTTGTATCAGTCTCTTCCCTGGCTGTATGGTCTGTGTCCGTTGTATCAGTCTCTTCCCTGGCTGTATGGTCTGTGTCCGTTGTATCAGTCTCTTCCCTGGCTGTATGGTCTGTGTCCGTTGTATCAGTCTCTTCCCTGGCTGTATGGTCTGTGTCCGTTGTATCAGTCTCTTCCCTGGCTGTATGGTCTGTGTCCGTTGTATCAGTCTCTTCCCTGGCTGTATGGTCTGTGTCCGTTGTATCAGTCTCTTCCCTGGCTGTATGGTCTGTGTCCGTTGTATCAGTCTCTTCCCTGGCTGTATGGTCTGTGTCCGTTGAGGACTTCCATGGCTGTATGGTCTGTGTCCGTTGTATCAGTCTCTTCCCTGGCTGTATGGTCTGTGTCCGTTGTATCAGTCTCTTCCCTGGCTGTATGGTCTGTGTCCGTTGTATCAGTCTCTTCCCTGGCTGTATGGTCTGTGTCCGTTGTATCAGTCTCTTCCCTGGCTGTATGGTCTGTGTCCGTTGTATCAGTCTCTTCCCTGGCTGTATGGTCTGTGTCCGTTGTATCAGTCTCTTCCCTGGCTGTATGGTCTGTGTCCGTTGTATCAGTCTCTTCCCTGGCTGTATGGTCTGTGTCCGTTGTATCAGTCTCTTCCCTGGCTGTATGGTCTGTGTCCGTTGTATCAGTCTCTTCCCTGGCTGTATGGTCTGTGTCCGTTGTATCAGTCTCTTCCCTGGCTGTATGGTCTGTGTCCTGTATGGTCTGTGTTGTATCAGTCTCTTCCCTGGCTGTATGGTCTGTGTCAAGTTGTATCAATCTTCCCTGTATGGCTGTATGGGCTGTGTCCGTTGTATCAGTCTCTTCCATGGCTGTATGGTCTGTGTCCGTTGTATCAGCCTCTTCCCTGGCTGTATGGTCTGTGTCCGTTGTATCAGTCTCTTCCCTGGCTGTATGGTCTGTGTCCGTTGTATCAGTCTCTTCCCTGGCTGTATGTCTGTGTCCGTTGTATCAGTCTCTTCCCAGCTGTATGGTCTGTGTCCGTTGTATCAGTCTCTTCCCTGGCTGTATGGTCTGTGTCCGTTGTATCAGTCTCTTCCCTGGCTGTATGGTCTGTGTCCGTTGTATCAGTTTCTTCCCTGGCTGTATGGTCTGTGTCCGTTGTATCAGTCTCTTCCCTGGCTGTATGGTCTGTGTCCGTTGTATCAGTCTCTTCCCTGGCTGGTCTGTGTCCGTTGTATCAGTCTCTTCCCTGGCTGTATGGTCTGTGTCCGTTGTATCAGTCTCTTCCCTGGCTGTATGTGTCCTGTGTCTCTTCCTGGCTTAATCAGTCTCTTCCCTGCTGTATGGTCTGTGTCCGTTGTATCAGTCTCTTCCCTGGCTGTATGGTCTGTGTCCGTTGTATCAGACTCTTCCCTGGCTGTATGGTCTGTGTCCGTTGTATCAGTCTCTTCCCTGGCTGTATGGTCAATCTCTTCCCTTGTATGGTCAGCTAAGTCTCCCTGGCTGTATGGTCTGTGTCCGTTGTATCAGTCTCTTCCCTGGCTGCTATCAGTCTCTTCCTGCTGTATGGTCTGTGTCCGTTGTATCAGTCTCTTCCCTGGCTGTATGGTCTGTGTCCGTTGTATCAGTCTCTTCCCTGGCTGTATGGTCTGTGTCCGTTGTATCAGACTCTTCCCTGGCTGTATGGTCTGTGTCCGTTTGTATCAGTCTCTTCCCTGGCTGTATGGTCTGTGTCCTCAGTCTCTTCCCTGGCTGTATGGTCTGTGTCCGTTAATCAGTCTCTTCCCTGGCTGTATGGTCTGTGTCCGTTGTATCAGTCTCTTCCCTGGCTGTATGGTCTGTGTCCGTTGTATCAGTCTCTTCCCTGGCTGTATGGTCTGTGTCCGTTGTATTTCCTTCCCTGGCTGTATGGTCAAATTGTATCAGACTCTTCCCTGGCTGTATGGTCTGTGTCCATTTGTATCAGTCTCTTCCCTGGCTGTATGGTCTGTGTCCGTTGTATCAGTCTCTTCCCTGGCTGTATGGTCTGTGTCCGTTGAATCAGTCTCTTCCCTGGCTGTATGGTCTGTGTCCGTTGTATCAGACTCTTCCCTGGCTGTATGGTCTGTGTCCGTTTATCAGTCTCTTCCCTGGCTGTATGGTCTGTTCCGTTGTATCAGTCTCTTCCCCTGTATGGTCTGTGTCCTCAGTATGGTCTGTGTCCGTTGTATCAGTCTCTTCCCTGGCTGTATGGTCTGTGTCCGTTGTATCAGTCTCTTCCTGGCTGTATGGTCTGGTCCTGTATATGGTCTGTGTCCGTTGTATCATTCTCTTCCCTGGCTGTATGGTCTGTGTCCGTTGTATCAGTCTCTTCCCTGGCTGTCTATGGTCTGTGTCCGTTGTATCAGCTCTTCCCTGGCTGTATGGTCTGTGTCCTTATCAGTCTCTTCCCTGGCTGTATGGTCTGTGTCCGTTGTATCAGTTCTTCCCTGGCTGTATGGTCTGTGTCCGTTGTATCAGTCTCTTCCCTGGCTGTATGGTCTGTGTCCGTTGTATCAGTCTCTTCCCTGGCTGTATGGTCTGTGTCCGTTGTATCAGTCTCTTCCCTGGCTGTATGGTCTGTGTCCGTTGTATCAGTCTCTTCCCTGGCTGTATGGTCTGTGTCCGTTGTATCAGTCTCTTCCCTGGCTGTATGGTCTGTGTCCTGTCAGTCTCTTCCCTGGCTGTATGGTCTGTGTCCGTTGTATCAGTCTCTTCCCTGGCTGTATGGTCTGTGTCCGTTGTCAGTCTCTTCCCTGGCTGTATGGTCTGTGTCCGTTGTATCAGTCTCTTCCCTGGCTAGTATGGTCTGTGTCCGTTGTATCAGTCTCTTCCCTGGCTGTATGGTCTGTGTCCGTTGTATCAGTCTCTTCCCTGGCTGTATGGTCTGTGTCCGTTGTATCAGTCTCTTCCCTGGCTGTATGGTCTGTGTCCGTTGTATCAGTCTCTTCCCTGGCTGTATGGTCTGTGTCCGTTGTATCAGTCTCTTCCCTGGCTGTATGGTCTGTGTCCGTTGTATCAGTCTCTTCCCTGGCTGTATGGTCTGTGTCCGTTGTATCAGTCTCTTCCCTGGCTGTATGGTCTGTGTCCGTTGTATCAGTCTCTTCCCTGGCTGTATGGTCTGTGTCCGTTGTATCAGTCTCTTCCCTGGCTGTATGGTCTGTGTCCGTTGTATCAGTCTCTTCCCTGGCTGTATGGTCTGTGTCCGTTGTATCAGTCTCTTCCCTGGCTGTATGGTCTGTGTCCGTTGTATCAGTCTCTTCCCTGGCTGTATGGTCTGTGTCAGTTGTATCAGTCTCTTCCCTGGCTGTATGGTCTGTGTCCGTTGTATCAGTCTCTTCCCTGGCTGTATGGTCTGTGTCCGTTGTATCAGTCTCTTCCCTGGCTGTATGGTCTGTGTCCGTTGTATCAGTCTCTTCCCTGGCTGTATGGTCTGTGTCCGTTGTATCAGTCTCTTCCCTGGCTGTATGGTCTGTGTCCGTTGTATCAGTCTCTTCCCTGGCTGTATGGTCTGTGTCCGTTGTATCAGTCTCTTCCCTGGTCCTGTCTCTTCCCTATGGTCTGTGTCCGTTGTATCAGTCTCTTCCCTGGCTGTATGGTCTGTGTCCGTTGTATCAGTCTCTTCCCTGGCTGTATGGTCTGTGTCCGTTGTATCAGTCTCTTCCCTGGCTGTATGGTCTGTGTCCGTTGTATCAGTCTCTTCCCTGGCTGTATGGTCTGTGTCCGTTGTATCAGTCTCTTCCCTGGCTGTATGGTCTGTGTCCTGTGTGTATCAGTCTCTTCCCTGGCTGTATGGTCTGTGTCCGTTGTATCAGTCTCTTCCCTGGCTGTATGGTCTGTGTCCGTTGTATCAGTCTCTTCCCTGGCTGTATGGTCTGTGTCCGTTGTATCAGTCTCTTCCCTGGCTGTATGGTCTGTGTCCGTTGTATCAGTCTCTTCCCTGGCTGTATGGTATCAGTCTCTTCTGTGTCCGTTGTATCAGTCTCTTCCCTGGCTGTATGGTCTGTGTCCGTTGTATCAGTCTCTTCCCTGGCTGTCTGGTCTGTGTCCGTTGTATCAGTCTCTTCCTGGCTGTATGGTCTGTGTCCGTTGTATCAGTCTCTTCCCTGGCTGTATGGTCTGTGTCCGTTGTATCAGTCTCTTCCCTGGCTGTATGGTCTGTGTCCGTTGTATCAGACTCTTCCCTGGCTGTATGGTCTGTGTCCGTTGTATCAGACTCTTCCCTGGCTGTATGGTCTGTGTCCGTTGTATCAGTCTCTTCCCTGGCTGTATGGTCTGTGTCCGTTGTATCAGTCTCTTCCCTGGCTGTATGGTCTGTGTCCGTTGTATCAGTCTCTTCCCTGGCTGTATGGTCTGTGTCCGTTGTATCAGTCTCTTCCCTGGCTGTATGGTCTGTGTCCGTTGTATCAGTCTCTTCCCTGGCTGTATGGTCTGTGTCCGTTGTATCAGTCTCTTCCCTGGCTGTATGGTCTGTGTCCGTTGTATCAGACTCTTCCCTGGCTGTATGGTCTGTGTCCGTTGTATCAGCCTCTTCCCTGGCTGTATGGTCTGTGTCCGTTGTATCAGCCTCTTCCCTGGCTGTATGGTCTGTGTCCTTTGTATCAGTCTCTTCCCTGGCTGTATGGTCTGTGTCCGTTGTATCAGTCTCTTCCCTGGCTGTATGGTCTGTGTCCGTTGTATCAGTCTCTTCCCTGGCTGTGTGGTCTGTGTCCGTTGTATCAGTCTCTTCCCTGGCTGTATGGTCTGTGTCCGTTGTATCAGTCTCTTCCCTGGCTGTATGGTCTGTGTCCGTTGTATCAGTCTCTTCCTGGCTGTATGGTCTGTGTCCGTTGTATCAGACTCTTCCCTGGCTGTATGGTCTGTGTCCGTTGTATCAGTTTCTTCCCTGGCTGTATGGTCTGTGTCCGTTGTATCAGTCTCTTCCCTGGCTGTATGGTCTGTGTCCGTTGTATCACTCTCTTCCCTGGCTGTATGGTCTGTGTCCGTTGTATCAGTCTCTTCCCTGGCTGTATGGTCTGTGTCCGTTGTATCAGTCTCTTCCCTGGCTGTATGGTCTGTGTCCGTTGTATCAGTCTCTTCCTGGCTGTATGGTCTGTGTCCGTTGTATCAGTCTCTTCCCTGGCTGTATGGTCTGTGTCCGTTGTATCAGTCTCTTCCTGGCTGTTTGGTCTGTGTCCGTTGTATCAGACTCTTCCCTGGCTGTATGGTCTGTGTCCGTTGTATCAGTCTCTTCCCTGGCTGTATGGTCTGTGTCCGTTGTATCAGTCTCTTCCCTGTATGGTCTGTTTCCGGAACAAACTCCTTCCTGGCTGTATGGTCTGTGTCCGTTGTATCAGTCTCTTCCCTGGCTGTATGGTCTGTGTCCGTTGTATCAGTCTCTTCCCTGGCTGTATGGTCTGTGTCCGTTGTATCAGTCTCTTCCCTGGCTGTATGGTCTGTGTCCGTTGTATCAGTCTCTTCCCTGGCTGTATGGTCTGTGTCCGTTGTATCAGTCTCTTCCCTGGCTGTATGGTCTGTGTCCGTTGTATCAGTCTCTTCCCTGGCTGTATGGTCTGTGTCCGTTGTATCAGTCTCTTCCTGGCTGTATGGTCTGTGTCCGTTGTATCAGTCTCTTCCCTGGCTGTATGGTCTGTGTCCGAGTATCAGTCTCTTCCCTGGCTGTATGGTCTGTGTCCGTTGTATCAGTCTCTTCCCTGGCTGTATGGTCTGTGTCCGTTGAGGTGTTTTAATACCTCGTTAACCCTTATAGAGGATATCACCCTGGGATGTTTTCACTTTGTCATTATGGGTTATTGTGTGTGGATGGGTGAGATTTTTAACAGATTGGACCCAAACATGTAAAGGAGGTTTGTTATGAAGTGTCTGTCCTACATCCGCAGTACCTCCAGGCTCTGATCAGGCCCTACACCCAAACAAGGGCACTGCGTTCATCCACCTCTGGCCTGAGCCTCCCTACCACTGAGGAAGTACAGTTCCCGCCAGCCCAGTCAAAACTGATAGTAGCCCCCCAATGGTGGAACAAACTCCCTCACGACGCCAGGACAGCGGAGTCAATCACCACCTTCCGGAGACACCTGAAACCCCACCTCTTCAAGGAATACCTAGGATAGGATAAAGCAATCCTTCTCACCCCCCCCCTTAAATGATTTAGATGCACTATTGTAAAGTGGCTGTTCCACTGATGTCAGAAGGTGAATTCACCAATTTGTAAGTCGCTCTGGATAAGAGCGTCTGCTAAATGACTTAAATGTAAATGTTGATACCTACAACTGATGATAGTAGAGGTATCTGCCACGGATGATAGTAGAGATACCTACCACTGATGATAGTAGAGATACCTACCACTGATGATAGTAGAGATACCTACCACTGATGTTAGTAGAGATATCTGCCACTGATGATAGTAGAGATACCAACCACTGATGATAGTAGAGGTATCTACCACTGATGATAGTAGAGGTATCTACCACTGATAATAGTAGAGGTACCTACCACTGATGATAGTAGAGGTACCTACCACTGATGATAGTAGAGATACCACTGATGATAGTAGAGATACCACTGATGATAGTAGAGATACCTACCACTGATGATAGTAGAGGTATCTGCCACTGATAATAGTAGAGGTATCTACCACTGATGATATTAGAGGTATCTGCCACTGATGATAGTAGAGGTAACACTGATAATAGTTGAGGTATCTGCCACTGATGATAGTAGAGGTATCTGCCACTGATGATAGTAGAGGTATCTGCCACTGATGATAGTAGAGATACCTACCACTGATGATAGTAGAGGTAACACTGATGATAGTAGAGGTACCTACCACTGATAATAGTAGAGATACCTACCACTGATGATAGTAGAGGTACCACTGATAATAGTAGAGATACCTACCACTGATGATAGTAGAGGTATCTACCACTGATAATAGTAGAGATACCTACCACTGATGATAGTAGAGATACCTACCACTGATGATAGTAGAGGTATCTACCACTGATGATAGTAGAGATACCTACCACTGATAATAGTAGAGATACCTACCACTGATGATAGTAGAGGTACCTACCACTGATAATAGTAGAGATACCTACCACTGATGATAGTAGAGGTACCACTGATGATAGTAGAGGTACCTACCACTGATGATAGTAGAGATACCACTGATAATAGTAGAGATACCACTGATGATAGTAGAGATACCTACCACTGATGATAGTAGAGGTACCACTGGTGATAGTAGAGATACCTACAACTGATGATAGTAGAGGTACCACTGATGATAGTAGAGGTACCTACCACTGATAATAGTAGAGATACCTACCACTGATAATAGTAGAGGTACCACTGATAATAGTAGAGATACCTACCACTGATGATAGTAGAGGTATCTACCACTGATGATAGTAGAGATACCACTGATGATAGTAGAGATACCACTGATGATAGTAGAGATACCTACCACTGATGATAGTAGAGGTATCTGCCACTGATAATAGTAGAGGTATCTGCCACTGATGATAGTAGAGATACCACTGATGATAGTAGAGGTATCTACCACTGATGATAGTAGAGGTATCTACCACTGATGATATTAGAGGTATCTACCACTGATGATATTAGAGGTATCTGCCACTGATGATAGTAGAGATACCACTGATGATAGTAGAGGTATCTACCACTGATGATAGTAGAGGTATCTACCACTGATGATAGTAGAGATACCACTGATGATAGTAGAGATACCACTGATGATAGTAGAGATACCTACCACTGATGATAGTAGAGGTATCTGCCACTGATGATAGTAGAGATACCTACCACTGATGATAGTAGAGGTATCTGCCACTGATGATAGTAGAGGTACCTCTGATGATAGTAGAGATACCTACCACTGATGATAGTAGAGGTACCACTGATGAAAGTAGAGATACCACTGATGATAGTCGAGGTACCACTGGTGATAGTAGAGGTACCACTGATGATAGTAGAGATACCACTGATGATAGTAGAGATACCACTGATGATAGTAGAGGTACCACTGATGATAGTAGAGGTACCTACCACTGGTGATAGAGATACCACTGATGTTAGTAGAGATACCACTCATGATAGTAGATATACCACTGATGATAGTAGAGATACCTACCACTGATGATAGTAGAGATACCTACCACTGATGATAGTAGATATAACTAACCGTGATGATAGTAGAGATACCACTGATGATAGTAGAGTAACCTACCACTGATTATAGTAGAGATACCTACCACTGAGGATAGTAGAGGTACCACTGATGATAGTAGAGATACCACTGATGATAGTAGAGATACCACTGATGATAGTAGAGGTACCACTGATGATAGTAGAGTAACCTACCACTGATTATATTACTGATGATAGTAGAGGTACCACTGATGATAGTAGAGATACCACTGATGATAGTAGAGATACCACTGATGATAGAAGAGATACCACTGATGATAGTAGAGGTACCTACCACTGATAATAGTAGAGATACCACTGATGATAGTAGAGGTACCACTGATGATAGTAGAGTACCACTGATGATAGTAGAGATACCCCTGATGATAGTAGAGATACCCCTGATGATAGTAGAGGTACCACTGATGATAGTAGAGATACCTACCACTGATGATAGTAGAGATACCACTGATGATAGTAGAGGTACCTACCACTGATGATAGTAGAGGTACCACTGATTATAGTAGAGGTACCACTGATGATAGTAGAGATACCACTGATGATAGTAGAGATACCACTGATGTTAGTAGAGGTACCACTGATGATCGTAGAGGTACCACTGATGATAGTAGAGATACCACTGATGATAGTAGAGGTACCTACCACTGATGATAGTAGAGGTACCACTGATTATAGTAGAGGTACCACTGATGATAGTAGAGATACCACTGATGATAGTAGAGATACCACTGATGTTAGTAGAGGTACCACTGATGTTAGTAGAGGTACCACTGATGATGGTAGAGGTACCACTGATGATAGTAGATGTACCACTGATGATAGTAGAGATACCTACCACTGATGATAGTAGAGATACCACTGATGATAGTAGAGTATACCACTGATGATGTTACCACTGATGATAGAGGTACCTACCACTGATGATAGTAGAGGTACCACTGATGATAGTAGAGATACCACTGATGATAGTAGAGTACCACTGATGATAGTAGAGATACCACTGATGATAGTAGAGATACCACTGATGATAGTAGAGATACCACTGATAATAGTAGAGATTCCACTGATGATAGTAGAGATACCACTGATGATAGTAGAGATACCACTGATGATAGTAGAGATACCACTGATGATAGTAGAGATACCACTGATGATAGTAGAGATACCACTGATGATAGTAGAGGTACCACTGATGATAGTAGAGATACCACTGATGATAGTAGAGATACCACTGATGATAGTAGAGGTACCACTGATGATAGTAGAGATACCACTGATGATAGTAGAGATACCACTGATGATAGTAGAGGTACCACTGATGATAGTAGAGATACCACTGATGATAGTAGAGGTACCACTGATGATAGTAGAGATACCACTGATGATAGTAGAGATACCACTGATGATAGTAGAGATACCACTGATGATAGTAGAGATACCACTGATGATAGTAGAGATACCACTGATGATAGTAGAGATACCACTGATAATAGTAGAGATTCCACTGATGATAGTAGAGGTACCTACCACTGATAATAGTAGAGGTACCTACCACTGATGATAGTAGAGATACGTACCACTGATGATAGTAGAGATACGTACCACTGATAATAGTAGAGATACCTACCACTGATGATAGTAGAGATACCTACCACTGATGATAGTAGAGATACCACTGATGATAGTAGAGGTACCTACCACTGATGATAGTAGAGGTACCTACCACTGATGATAGTAGAGATACCACTGATGATAGTAGAGATACCTACCACTGATGATAGTAGAGGTACCACTGATAATAGTAGAGATACCTACCACTGATGATAGTAGAGATACCTACCACTGATGATAGTAGAGATACCACTGATGATAGTAGAGATACCTACCACTGATAATAGTAGAGGTACCTACCACTGATGATAGTAGAGATACCACTGATGATAGTAGAGATACCACTGATGATAGTAGAGGTACCACTGATGATAGTAGAGATACCACTGATGATAGTAGAGATACCACTGATGATAGTAGAGGTACCACTGATGATAGTAGAGATACCACTGATGATAGTAGAGGTACCACTGATGATAGTAGAGATACCACTGATGATAGTAGAGATACCTACCACTGATGATAGTAGAGATACCACTGATGATAGTAGAGATACCACTGATGATAGTAGAGGTACCTACCACTGATGATAGTAGAGATACCACTGATAATAGTAGAGATACCACTGATGATAGTAGAGATACCACTGATGATAGTAGAGGTACCTACCACTGATGATAGTAGAGATACCACTGATGATAGTAGATATACCTACCACTGATAATAGTAGAGATTCCACTGATGATAGTAGAGATACCTACCACTGATAATAGTAGAGATACCACTGATGATAGTAGAGATACGTACCACTGATAATAGTAGAGGTACCTACCACTGATGATAGTAGAGGTACCACTGATGATAGTAGAGATACCACTGATGATAGTAGAGGTACCACTGATGATAGTAGAGATACCACTGATGATAGTAGAGATACCACTGATGATAGTAGAGATACCACTGATGATAGTAGAGGTACCACTGATGATAGTAGAGATACCACTGATAGTAGAGATACCACTGATGATAGTAGAGATACCACTGATGATAGTAGAGGTACCACTGATGATAGTAGAGATACCACTGATGATAGTAGAGGTACCACTGATGATAGTAGAGATACCACTGATGATAGTAGAGATACCACTGATGATAGTAGAGATACCACTGATGATAGTAGAGATACCACTGATGATAGTAGAGATACCACTGATGATAGTAGAGGTACCTACCACTGATGATAGTAGAGCTACCACTGATGATAGTAGAGATACCACTGATGATAGTAGAGATACCACTGATGATAGTAGAGGTACCTACCACTGATGATAGTAGAGATTCCACTGATGATAGTAGAGATACGTACCACTGATAATAGTAGAGGTACCTACCACTGATGATAGTAGAGATACCTACCACTGATGATAGTAGAGATACCACTGATGATAGTAGAGATACCACTGATGATAGTAGAGATACCACTGATGATAGTAGATATACCTACCACTGATAATAGTAGAGATTCCACTGATGATAGTAGAGATACCACTGATGATAGTAGAGATACCACTGATGATAGTAGAGATACCACTGATGATAGTAGAGATACCACTGATGATAGTAGATATACCTACCACTGATAATAGTAGAGATTCCACTGATGATAGTAGAGATACCTACCACTGATAATAGTAGAGATACCACTGATGATAGTAGAGATATACCATGATAATAGTAGAGGTATACCACTGATGATAGTAGAGGTACCACTGATGATAGTAGAGGTACCACACTGATGATAGTAGAGATACCACTGATGATAGTAGAGGTACCTACCACTGATGATAGTAGAGATACCACTGATGATAGTAGAGGTACCACTGATGATAGTAGAGGTATACCACTGATGATAGTAGAGATACCACTGATGATAGTAGAGATACCACTGATGATAGTAGAGGTATCTACCACTGATGATAGTAGAGGTACCACTGATGATAGTAGAGGTACCTACAACTGATGATAGTAGAGATACCACTGATGATAGTAGAGATACCTACCACTGATGATAGTAGAGGTACCACTGGTGATAGTAGAGGTACCTACCACTGATGATAGTAGAGGTACCTACCACTGATGATAGTAGAGGTACCACTGATGATAGTAGAGATACCACTGATGATAGTAGAGTTACCACTGATGATAGTAGAGGTACCTACCACTGATGATAGTAGAGATACCACTACCACTGATGATAGTAGAGGTACCACTGATGATAGTAGAGGATACCACTGATGATAGTAGAGATACCACTGATGATAGTAGAGGTACCACTACCACTGATGATAGTAGAGATACCCTACCACTGATGATAGTAGAGATACCACTGATGATAGTAGAGATACCACTGATGATAGTAGAGATACCTACCACTGATGATAGTAGAGATACCACTGATGATAGTAGAGGTACACTACCACTGATGATAGTAGAGATTCCACTGATGATAGTAGAGATACCTACCACTGATGATAGTAGAGGTACCACTGATGATAGTAGACTGATGATATACCACTGATGATAGTAGAGGTACCTACCACTGATGATAGTAGAGATATACCACTGATGATAGAGGATACCACTGATGATAGTAGAGATACCACTGATGATAGTAGAGGTATCACCACTGATGATAGTAGAGGTATCTACCACTGATGATAGTAGAGGTATCTACCACTGATGATAGTAGAGTACCTACCACTGATGATAGTAGAGATACCTACCACTGATGATAGTAGAGATAGATGATAGATACCTACCACTGATGATAGTAGAGATACCTACCACTGATGATAGTAGAGATACCTACCACTGATGATAGTAGAGATACCTACCACTGATGATAGTAGAGTACCTACCACTGATGATAGTAGAGATACCTACCACTGATGATAGTAGAGGTACCACTGATGATAGTAGAGATACCACTGATGATAGTAGAGATACCTACCACTGATGATAGTAGAGATACCTACCACTGATGATAGTAGAGGATACCACTGATGATAGTACCACTGATGATAGTAGAGATACCACTGATGATAGTAGAGATACCACTGATGATAGTAGAGATCTACCACTGATGATAGTAGAGGTACCACTGATGATAGTAGAGATACCACTGATGATAGTAGAGGTACCACTGATGATAGTAGAGTATCTACCACTGATGATAGTAGAGATACCTACCACTGATGATAGTAGAGATACCACTGATGATAGTAGAGTACCACTGATGAGTAGAGGTACCTACCACTGATGATAGTAGAGATACCACTGATGATAGTAGAGATACCACTGATGATAGTAGAGATATCTACCACTGATGATAGTAGAGATACCTACCACTGATAATAGTAGAGGTACCACTGATGATAGTAGAGATATACCACTGATGATAGTAGAGATACCACTGATGATAGTAGAGATACCTACCACTGATGATAGTAGAGATACCACTGATGATAGTAGAGATACCTACCACTGATGATAGTAGAGGTACCTACCACTGATGATAGTAGAGATACCACTGATAATAGTAGAGATACGTACCACTGATAATAGTAGAGGTAACACTGATGATAGTAGAGGTACCACTGATGATAGTAGAGATACCACTGATGATAGTAGAGATACCACTGATGATAGTAGAGATACCACTGATGATAGTAGAGATACCACTGATGATAGTAGAGATACCACTGATGATAGTAGAGATACCACTGATGATAGTAGAGATACCACTGATGATAGTAGAGGTACCACTGATGATAGTAGAGATACCACTGATGATAGTAGAGATACCACTGATGATAGTAGAGATACCACTGATGATAGTAGAGACCTACCACTGATGATAGTAGAGATACCACTGATGATAGTAGAGATACCTACCACTGATGATAGTAGATCTACCACTGATGATAGTAGAGATACCACTGATGATAGTAGACATACCACTGATGATAGTAGAGGTATCTACCACTGATGATAGTAGAGATTATCTACCACTGATGATAGTAGAGATATCTACCACTGATGATAGTAGAGGTACCTACCACTGATGTAGTAGATCATACCACTGATGATAGTAGAGATATACCACTGATGATAGTAGAGGTACCACTGATGATAGTAGAGTATCTACCACTGATGATAGTAGAGGTACCTACCACTGATGATAGTAGAGATACCTACCACTGATGATAGTAGAGGTATACCACTGATGATAGTAGAGATACCACTGATGATAGTAGAATACCACTGATGATAGTATACCACTGATGATAGTAGAGATACCACTGATGATAGTAGAGATACCACTGATGATAGTAGGATACCACTGATGATAGTAGAGATACCACTGATGATAGTAGATATACCACTGATGATAGTAGATACCTACCACTGATGATAGTAGGTACCACTGATGATAGTAGAGATACCACTGATGATAGTAGAGATACCACTGATGATAGTAGAGATACCACTGATGATAGTAGAGGATACCACTGATGATAGTAGAGATACCACTGATGATAGTAGAGATACCACTGATGATAGTAGAGATACCACTGATGATAGTAGAGATACCACTGATGATAGTAGAGATACCACTGATGATAGTAGTTTACACTGATGATAGTAGAGATATTACTGATGATAGTAGAGATACCACTGATGATAGTAGAGATACCTACCATGATGATAGTAGAGGTACCACTGATGATAGTAGAGATACCACTGATGATAGTAGAGTACCTACCACTGATGATAGTAGAGGTAACTGCCACTGAGAATACCAGTGAGAGATGATACCACTGATGATAGTAGAGATATACCACTGATGATAGTAGAGGTACCTACCACTGATAATAGTAGAGATACACTACCACTGATGATAGTAGAGATACCTACCACTGATGATAGTAGAGATACCACTGATGATAGTAGAGATACCACTGATGATAGTAGAGGATACCACTGATGATAGTAGAGATACCACTGATGATAGTAGAGATACCACTGATGATAGTAGAGGTACCACTGATGATAGTAGAGATACCACTGATGATAGTAGAGATACCACTGATGATAGTAGAGGTACCACTGATGATAGTAGAGATACCACTGATGATAGTAGAGGTACCACTGATGATAGTAGAGATACCACTGATGATAGCAGAGATACCACTGATGATAGTAGAGATACACTGATGATGAGTAGAGATACCAGGATAGTAGGACCTACCACTGATGATAGTAGAGATACCACTGATGATAGTAGAGATACCACTGATGATAGTAGAGATATACCACTGATGATAGTAGAGGTACCTACCACTGATGATAGTAGAGGTACCTACCACTGATGATAGTAGAGATACCTGACTGATAATAGTAGAGATACCACTGATGATAGTAGAGGTACCACTGATGATAGTAGAGATACCACTGATGATAGTAGAGATACCTACCACTGATGATAGTAGAGGATACCACTGATGATAGTAGAGATACCACTGATGATAGTAGAGATACCACTGATGATAGTAGAGGTACCACTGATGATAGTAGAGATACCACTGATGATAGTAGAGATACCACTGATGATAGTAGAGATACCACTGATGATAGTAGAGGTACCACTGATGATAGTAGAGATACCACTGATGATAGTAGAGATACCACTGATGATAGTAGAGGATACCACTGATGATAGTAGAGGTACCACTGATGATAGTAGAGATACCACTGATGATAGTAGAGGTACCACTGATGATAGTAGAGAGGACCAGGGGGATAGTAGAGATACCACCTCTGATGATAGTAGAGATACCACTGATGATAGATAGAGATACCACTGATGATAGTAGAGATTAGATGGGTAGGTATACCACTGATGATAAAGTAGAGGTACCACTGATGATAGTAGATATACCACTGATGATAGTAGAGATACCACTGATGATAGTAGAGGTACCACTGATGATAGTAGAGGACCACTGATGATAGTAGAGATACCACTGATAATAGTAGAGATACCACTGATGATAGTAGAGATACCACTGATGATAGTAGAGATACCACTGATGATAGTAGAGATACCACTGATGATAGTAGAGATACCACTGATGATAGTAGAGGTACTACCACTGATGATAGTAGAGAGATACCACTGATGATAGTAGAGATACCACTGATGATAGTAGAGATACCACTGATGATAGTAGAGGTACCTACCACTGATGATAGTAGAGATACCACTGATGATAGTAGAGATACCTACCACTGATAATAGTAGAGGTACCACTGATGATTACCACTGATGATAGTAGAGATACCACTGATGATAGTAGAGTACCACTGATGATAGTAGATAATACCACTGATGATAGTAGATACCACTGATGATAGTAGAGATACCACTGATGATAGTAGAGATACCACTGATAATAGTAGAGATACCACTGAATGATAGTAGAGGTACCACTGATGATAGTAGAGATACCACTGATGATAGTAGAGATATAGTAGAGATACCACTGATGATAGTAGAGATACCACTGATGATAGTAGAGGTACCACTGATGATAGTAGAGATACCACTGATGATAGTAGAGATACCACTGATGATAGTAGAGATACCACTGATGATAGTAGAGGTACCACTGATGATAGTAGAGATACCACTGATGATAGTAGAGATACCACTGATGATAGTAGAGATACCACTGATGATAGTAGAGATACCACTGATAATAGTAGAGATACCACTGATGATAGTAGAGATACCATGATAGTAGAGGTACCACTGATGATAGTAGAGATACCACTGATGATAGTAGAGATACCACTGATGATAGTAGAGGTACCACTGATGATAGTAGAGATACCACTGATGATAGTAGAGATACCACTGATGATAGTAGAGATACCACTGATGATAGTAGAGATACCACTGATGATAGTAGACTGGATACCACTGATGATAGTAGAGATACCACTGATGATAGTAGAGATACCACTGATGATAGTAGAGATACCACTGATGATAGTAGAGATACCACTGATGATAGTAGAGATACCACTGATGATAGTAGAGGTACCACTGATAATAGTAGAGGTACCACTGGTGATAGTAGAGATACCTACCACTGATGATAGTAGAGGTACCACTGATAATAGTAGAGATACCACTGATAATAGTAGAGATACCACTGATGATAGTAGAGATACCACTGATAATAGTAGAGGTACCACTGATGATAGTAGAGATACCACTGATGATAGTAGAGATACCACTGATGATAGTAGAGGTACCACTGATGATAGTAGAGATACCACTGATGATAGTAGAGATACCACTGATGATAGTAGAGATACCACTGATAATAGTAGAGGTACCACTGATACCACTGATGATAGTAGAGTACCACTGATAATAGTAGAGATACCAGATGATAGTAGAGATACCACTGATGATAGTAGAGATACCAGATGATAGTAGATACCTACCACTGATGATAGTAGAGATACCACTGATAATAGTAGATATACCACTGATAATAGTAGATATACCACTGATGATAGTAGAGATACCACTGATGATAGTAGAGGTACCATGATGTAGAGATAGTAGAGATATACCACTGATAATAGTAGAGATACCACTGATGATAGTAGAGATACCTACCACTGATAATAGTAGAGATACCACTGATGATAGTAGAGATACCACTGATGATAGTAGAGGTACCACTGATAATAGTAGAGATACCACTGATAATAGTAGAGATACCACTGATGATAGTAGAGATACCACTGATGATAGTAGAGATACCACTGATGATAGTAGAGATACCACTGATGATAGTAGAGGTACCACTGATAATAGTAGAGGTACCACTGATGATAGTAGAGATACCACTGATGATAGTAGAGACCTACCACTGATGATAGTAGAGATACTACCACTGATGATAGTAGAGATACCACTGATAATATAGATATACCACTGATGATAGTAGAGATACCACTGATGATAGTAGAGGTACCTACCACTGATGATAGTAGAGGTACCACTGGATAGTAGAGATATACCACTGATGATAGTAGAGATACCACTGATAATAGTAGAGATACCAGTGATGATAGTAGAGATACCACTGATAATAGTAGAGATACCACTGATGATAGTAGAGATACCACGTTGATAATAGTAGAGATGCATCACCACTGATAATGAGATACCTACCACATTGATGATAGTAGAGGTACCACTGGAGAATAGTAGAGATACCACTGATGATAGTAGAGGACACTGAGATAAAACCACTGATGATAGTAGAGTATTACCACTGAGGATAGTAGAAAACCACTGATATGTTTAGTGTTACCACTGAGGATAGTAGAAAACCACCACTGATAATAGTAGAGGTAGAAAACACACAGACACTGATGATGTAGAGGTACCACTGATGATAGTAGAGATACCACTGATAATAGTAGAGATACCACACTGATGATAGTAGAGGATACCACTGATAATAGTAGAGATACCACTGATAATAGTAGAGGTACCACTGATGATAGTAGAGATACCACTGATGATAGTAGAGGTACCACTGATAATAGTAGACACAGTGATGATAGTAGAGGTACCACTGATGATAGTAGAGGATAGGGACCACTGATGATAGTAGAGTACTAGGGACCACAGTGATAATAGTAGGGTGACTGATAGTAGAGGGATACCACTGATGATAGTAGAGATACACACTGATGATAGTAGAGACTAGGGACCACAGTGATGATAGGAGGGACTACACTGATAATAGTAGGGTACTCTGATGCACACATAAACAAACACAAAAATGATGAAAATATAAATTGTCACTTTTGTTCCTCAGAATTATATTTAATAAGCTATTATTGTTATCATCATACATTTCATATTATTTTACAAAACAGAAAAGTACACCAACAATACACACAGTGACTCCGGTACAGTATGTATAGCATGCATCACAATACATTGGAGGAATGTTTAGTGAAGCCCTGACACAGTGACTTCACTAGGGTCACACAGTATTTACATTGTTGTGTTGAGCTAGGGACAACAGTGCCTCACTGTGGTAGGGCTGGAAGGAAACTGCAGAAAAACACAGACATCTTCACAGTATTAGGAAGGAAACTGTAGAAAACACACAGACATGTTTTCAGTGTTAGAAGGAAACTGTAGAGAAAACACACAGATGACTGTTTACAGTATTAGCACTGAGGAAGGAAACTGTAGAGGAGGAGGGAAAACACAGACATGTTTACAGTAGTTAGACATGAGGAGGAAGGAAACTGTAGAAAACAGGGACAGACATGTTTACAGTGTTAGCAATGAGGAAGGGAAACTGTAGAAAACACACAGACATGTTTACAGTGTTAGCATTGAGGAAGGAAACTAGAAAACACACAGACATGTTTTCAGGAGTGGACTAGGGACACACAGTGACTGTGTGGGGACTAGGGACACACAGTGACTGTGAGAGAGGAGTTTTAGGGACACACAGTGATTGAGGGACTAGGGCAGCAGTGACTGCAAAACAGGGACTGGAACACACAGTGACTGTCTGTAGTGAAGGAGACTAGGGACCCAGACTTCTCAGGAGAAGGACTAGGGACACACAGTGAACTACACAGGACTGCAGAGGAGGAGGGACTAGGGACACACAGTGACTGGAGAGGAGGAGGGACTAGGGACACACAGTGACTGTCTGAGAGGAGGAGGGACTAGGGACACACAGTGACTGTAGAGAGGAGGAGGGACTAGGGACACACAGTGACTGGAGAGGAGGAGGGACTAGGGACACACAGTGACTGTAGAGGAGGAGGGACTAGGGACACACAGTGACTGGAGAGGAGGAGGGACTAGGGACACACAGTGACTGTCTAGAGGAGGAGGGACTAGGGACACACAGTGACTGTAGAGGAGGAGGGACTAGGGACACACAGTGACTGTAGAGGAGGAGGGACTAGGGACACACAGTGACTGTAGAGGAGGAGGGACTAGGGACACACAGTGACTGTAGAGGAGGAGGGACTAGGGACACACAGTGACTGTCTGTAGAGGAGGAGGGACTAGGGACACACAGTGACTGTAGAGGAGGAGGGACTAGGGACACACAGTGACTGTAGAGGAGGAGGGACTAGGGACACACAGTGACTGGAGAGGAGGAGGGACTAGGGACACACAGTGACTGTCTGGAGAGGAATGAGAGACTAGGGACACACAGTGACTGTCTGCAGAGGAATGAGAGACTAGGGACACACAGTGACTGTCTGTAGAGGAGGAGGGACTAGGGACACACAGTGACTGTCTAGAGGAGGAGGGACTAGGGACACACAGTGACTGTCTGTAGAGGAGGAGGGACTAGGGACACACAGTGACTGTCTGGAGAGGAGGAGGGACTAGGGACACACAGTGACTGTCTGAGAGGAGGAGGGACTAGGGACACACAGTGACTGTCTGTAGAGGAGGAGGGGACTAGGGACACAGTGACAGTAGGGACAGTGACTGTAGAGGAGGAGGGACTAGGGACACACAGTGACTGTAGAGGAGGAGGGACTAGGGACACACAGTGACTGTCTGGAGAGGAGGAGGGACTAGGGACACACAGTGACTGGAGAGAGGAGGAGGGACTAGGGGACACAGTGACTGTCTGTAGAGGAGGAGGGACTAGGGACACACAGTGACTGTCTGTAGAGGAGGAGGGACTAGGGACACACAGTGACTGTAGAGGAGGAGGGACTAGGGACACACAGTGACTGTCTGTAGAGGAGGAGGGACTAGGGACACACAGTGACTGTAGAGAGGAGGAGGGACTAGGGACACACAGTGACTGTAGAGGAGGAGGGACTAGGGACACACAGTGACTGTCTAGAGGAGGAGGGACTAGGGACACACAGTGACTGTCTGTAGAGGAGGAGGGACTGAGAGGAAGGGACACACAGTGACTGTCTGTAGAGGAGGAGGGACTAGGGACACACAGTGACTGTCTGTAGAGGAGGAGGGACTAGGGACACACAGTGACTGTAGAGGAGGAGGGGACTAGGGACACACAGTGACTGTAGAGGAGGAGGGACTAGGGACACACAGTGACTGTCTGTAGAGGAGGAGGGACTAGGGACACACAGTGACTGTCTGTAGAGGAGGAGGGACTAGGGACACACAGTGACTGTAGAGGAGGAGGGACTAGGGACACACAGTGACTGTCTGTAGAGGAGGAGGGACTAGGGACACACAGTGAGTAGAGGAGAGGGACTAGGGACACACAGTGACTGGAGAGGAGGAGGGACTAGGGACACACAGTGACTGTAGAGGAGGAGGGTAGGGACACACTGACTAGAGAGGAGGAGGGACTAGGGACACACAGTGACTGTCTGTAGAGGAGGAGGGACTAGGGACACACAGTGACTGGAGAGGAGGAGGGACTAGGGACACACAGTGACTGTCTGTAGAGAGGAGGAGGGACTAGGGACACACAGTGACTGTAGAGGAGGAGGGACTAGGGACACACAGTGACTGTCTGTAGAGGAGGAGGGACTAGGGACACACAGTGACTGTCTGTAGAGGAGGAGGGGACTAGGGACACACAGTGACTGTCTGTAGAGGAGGAGGGACTAGGGACACACAGTGACTGTCTGTAGAGGAGGAGGGACTAGGGACACACAGTGACTGTCTGTAGAGGAGGAGGGACTAGGGACACACAGTGACTGTCTGTAGAGGAGGAGGGACTAGGGACACACAGTGACTGTCTGTAGAGGAGGAGGGGACTAGGGACACACAGTGACTGTCTGTAGAGGAGGAGGGACTAGGGACACACAGTGACTGTCTGTAGAGGAGGAGGGACTAGGGACACACAGTGACTGTCTGTAGAGGAGGAGGGACTAGGGACACACAGTGACTGTCTGTAGAGGAGGAGGGACTAGGGACACACAGTGACTGTCTGTAGAGGAGGAGGGACTAGGGACACACAGTGACTGTCTGTAGAGGAGGAGGGACTAGGGACACACAGTGACTGTAGAGGAGGAGGGACTGGGACACACAGTGACTGTCTGTAGAGGAGGAAGGGACTAGGGACACACAGTGACTGTCTGTAGAGGAGGAGGGACTAGGGACACACAGTGACTGTCTGTAGAGGAGGAGGGGAGACACAGTGACTGTCTGTAGAGGGAGGGACTAGGGACACACAGTGACTGTAGAGGAGGAGGGACTAGGGACACACAGTGACTGTAGAGGAGGAGGGACTAGGGACACACAGTGACTAGAGGAGGAGGGACACACAGTGACTGTCTGTAGAGGAGGAGGGACTAGGGACACACAGTGACTGTCTGTAGAGGAGGAGGGGACTAGGGACACACAGTGACTGTCTGTAGAGGAGGAGGGGACTAGGGACACACAGTGACTGTCTGTAGAGGAGGAGGGACTAGGGAGGGACTGTCTGTAGAGGAGGAGGGACTAGGGACACACAGTGACTGGAGAGGAGGAGGGACTGTCTAGGGACACACAGTGACTGTCTGTAGAGGAGGACTAGGGAGATAGGGACACACAGTGACTGTCTGTAGAGAGGAGGGGGACTAGGGACACACAGTGACTGTCTGTAGAGGAGGAGGGACTGGGACACACAGTGATTAGAGAGGAGGAGTAGGGACACACAGTGACTGTCTGTGAGACCTAGGGACACAGTGACTGTCTGTAGAGGAGGGACTGGGACACAGTGAATTAGATGAGGAAGTGACTGTAGAGGAGGAAGTACTGTCTGGGACACACAGTGAATCTTAGATGAGAAGTGGATCCCATTCTGGAAGTACTGTCTGGGACACAGGGACTAGGGACAGTGAACTGTCTAGGGACACACAGTGATTAGAGGAGGAAGTGGATCCCATTCTGGAAGTACTGTCTGGGACCCAGTGAATTAGATGAGGAAGTGGATCCCATTCTGGAAGTACTGTCTGGGACCCAGTGAATTAGATGAGGAAGTGGATCCCATTCTGGAAGTACTGTCTGGGACACAGTGAATTAGATGAGGAAGTGGATCCCATTCTGGAAGTACTGTCTGGGACCCAGTGAATTAACTCTGTGGACTCATCATTTCATAATGATTGGCAGTGCTGTTTATAGGCAGATGGGCAGGAAGCATCCCTTGATATTAGTGGCATAGTTACTTACCCTCTGCATTAAAAACCCTGCAGAGAGAATCTAGTGCAAAACCTCAGTCCTCACTATCTAGACTATAAAAGGCAATAAACAACATGAACATTCCTAGACTTCGTTCCTAACGGTACCCTATTCCCTATGTAGTGCCCTGCTTTTGAGCTGAGCTGTATGCACCCTGGTCTAAAGTAGTGCACTACTACCCTATAGACCCTGGTCTAAAGTAGTGCACTACTACCCTATAGACCCTGGTCTAAAGTAGTGCACTACTACCCTATAGACCCTAGTCTAAAGGAGTGCACTACTACCCTATAGACCCTGGTCTAAAGTAGTGCACTACTACCCTATAAACCCTGGTCTAAAGTAGTGCACTACTTCCCTATAGACCCTGGTCTAAAGTAGTGCACTACTACCCTATAAACCCTGGTCTAAAGTAGTGCACTACGTAGGGAATATGATGCCATTTGAGGAGCTCCTCTAGTCTGGAATCCCAAACACTGTTTGGAAATTAGTTCCAGAGAGATTTCAATACTTTCAATCTCCTCTCTGCCTATTCAGGAGATTCAAAAGTTTTCAATCTCTCTTTTATCTCTCCACTCTTTTAGGAGATTCAATAGTTTTCAATCTCTCTCTCTTTTTAGGAGATTCAATAGTTTTCAATCTCTCTCTCTCCTCAATAGTTTTAGGAGATTCAATAGTTTTCAATCTCCTCTCTCTTTCCAGGAGATTCAATAGTTTTCAATCTCCTCAATAGTTTTCAATCTCCTCAATAGTTTTCAATCTCCTCAATAGTTTTCAATCTCCTCAATAGTTTTCAATCACCTCAATAGTTTTCAATCTCCTCAATAGTTTTCAATCTCCTCAATAGTTTTCAATCTCCTCAATAGTTTTCAATCTCCTCAATAGTTTTCAATAGTTTTCAATCTCCTCAATAGTTTTTCAATCACCTCAATAGTTTTCAATCACCTCAATAGTTTTCAATCTCCTCAATAGTTTTCAATCTCCTCAATAGTTTTCAATCACCTCAATAGTTTTCAATCTCCTCAATAGTTTTCAATCTCCTCAATAGTTTTCAATCTCCTCAATAGTTTTCAATCTCCTCAATAGTTTTCAATCTCCTCAATAGTTTTCAATCTCCTCAATAGTTTTCAATCTCCTCAATAGTTTTCAATCTCCTCAATAGTTTTCAATCTCCTCAATAGTTTTCAATCTCCTCAATAGTTTTCAATCTCCTCAATAGTTTTCAATCACCTCAATAGTTTTCAATCACCTCAATAGTTTTCAATCTCCTCAATAGTTTTCAATCACCTCAATAGTTTTCAATCTCCTCTCTCTTTTCAGAAGTTTCACTAGTTGTGGACTTTGAACTTGTGCGTCAATGTCAAAGTACGTTGACTGACTCTCTGTACTTGGCGTCTGGTATAAAAAAGACAGTTAACTTAACACCTTAAATTGCCTCGTTGAAGCAAGTCGATTGTAGCAAGTTGAGTAAGTGCTGCTGGGTTTAGTTTGGAACCTTTCACCTGCTGAATGCCTGAGGGCTTATCTGAAGCATCCGTCTTCTAGGAACAGATGGAGAGAGACCATGGTGGTGTCAACACCAAACTCGATGGCACCCTATCAACACCTACGTAGTGCACACAAGTAGTGCACCATCAAGGGAACAGGGTGCCATTTGGGATGCAGGTGGGTAACCCGTTAACACCAAAGTCTAGAGGTTACTACAGGTCAGACCGTATCTCATCAACACCAAACTCTAGAGGTTACTACAGGTCAGACCGTATCTCATCAACACCAAACTCTAGAGGTTACTACAGGTCAGACCGTAGATCTCATCAACACCAAACTCTAGAGGTTACTACAGGTCAGACCGTATCTCATCAACACCAAACTCTAGAGGTTACTACAGGTCAGACCGTATCTCATCAACACCAAACTCTAGAGGTTACTACAGGTCAGACCGTATCTCATTAACACCAAACTCTAGAGAATACTACAGGTCAGACCGTATCTCATCAACACCAAACTCTAAACTACAGGTCAGACCGTATCTCATCAACACCAAACTCTAGAGGTTACTACAGGTCAGACCGTATCTCATCAACACCAAACTCTAGAGGTTACTACAGGTCAGACCGTATCTCATCAACACCAAACTCTAGAGGTTACTACAGGTCAGACCGTATCTCATCAACACCAAACTCTAGAGGTTACTACAGGTCAGACCGTATCTCATCAACACCAAACTCTAGAGGTTACTACAGGTCAGACCGTATCTCATCAACACCAAACTCTAGAGGTTACTACAGGTCAGACCGTATCTCATCAACACCAAACTCTAGAGGTTACTACAGGTCAGACCGTATCTCATTAACACCAAACTCTAGAGGTTACTACAGGTCAGACCGTATCTCATCAACACCAAACTCTAGAGGTTACTACAGGTCAGACCGTATCTCATCAACACCAAACTCTAGAGGTTACTACAGGTCAGACCGTATCTCATCAACACCAAACTCTAGAGGTTACTACAGGTCAGACCGTATCTCATCAACACCAAACTCTAGAGGTTACTACAGGTCAGACCGTATCTCATCAACACCAAAAACTACAGGTCAGAGAGGTTACTACAGGTCAGACCGTATCTCATCAACACCAAATCTCATTAACACCAAACTCTAGAGGGTCATCAACACCAAACTCTACAGGTCAGACCGTATCTCATAACACCAAACTCTAGAGGTCACTACAGGTCAGACCGTATCTCATCAACACCAAACTCTAGAGGTTACTACAGGTCAGACCGTATCTCATCAACACCAAACTCTAGAGGTCACTACAGGTCAGACCGTATCTCATTAACACCAAACTCTAGAGGTCACTACAGGTCAGTATCTCATCAACACCAAACTCTGCAGGGAAAACAGGAAGTCATAGGAAGTAGTGGGAAGTGCAGCCAAAGGAAAACCACTGCAAATATTACTGTACCTCAGGGAGTAGGACACCGTTTGAACTTAATATCACCACAAAATCAATAGGCCTCATCAAAGAAACAAAACATTAAAAACATTCAAATTAATCCCACTTGTAAGGCACAATAAAATGGACAAAGTTTAGACTAATTTCAAAAACAAATACTACTAAAATAAAAGAAAACAAATATCTCAGAAAACAAAAGTTCCTTGAGTACGGTGTCTTGGCATTGGTTGTCTAGTGAAGAGAAGGGGAGGGGTATCGACCAATACAACCTTTACTGATCCTGATGCCCCTCCCACTAAACACAGCCTGAGGCAGCCTCTCAGAAGTACCAGGATGGAAGAGCCTGAGGCAGCCTCTCAGAAGTACCAGGATGGAAGAGCCTGAGGCAGCCTCTCAGAAGTACCAGGATGGAAGAGCCTGAGGCAGCCTCTCAGAAGTACCAGGATGGAAGATGAGGCAGCCTCTCAGAAGTACCAGGATGGAAGAGCTTGAGGCAGCCTCTCAGAAGTACCAGGATGGAAGAGCTTGAGGCAGCAGAAGTACCCTCTCAGAAGTACCAGGATGGAAGAGCCTGAGGCAGCCTCTCAGAAGTACCAGGATGGAAGAGCCTGAGGCAGCCTCTCAGAAGTACCAGGATGGAAGAGCCTGAGGCAGCCTCTCAGAAGTACCAGGATGGAAACTCTCTCTTTACTGTTAAGGAGAGAGCCCTGTATGGCCCAAATAGTACACTATTCCCTATGTAGTGCACTACTTTACACCAGGGCCCATAGTGCTTAGGTCAAAAGTAGTGCACTATAATGGGAATAGGGTGCCATTTGGGATGCATTCAGGGAGTAGAAGGCAGCGAACAGAAAGAGGTTTAAAAAGTCCCTGGTAGGCGGGCGGATCAGGCCGTTCTGGCAGCAGTTGTGTTTATCAGCCCAGTTGTTGTGTTTATCCGAGATGTTCAGTCGTTGTGTTTACAGTGAGGGGGGAGAGAGGTGTTCAGTTGTTGTGTTTATCCGAGGCTGTGAGGGGGGTTCGTTCAGTTGTTGTGTTTATCCGAGGCTGTGAGGGGGGCTCGTTCAGTTGTTGTGTTTATCCGAGGCTGTGAGGGGGGGTGTTCAGTTGTTGTGTTTATCCGAGGCTGTGAGGGGGGCTCAGTTCAGTTGTGTTTATCCGAGGCTGTGAGGGGGGCCGTTCAGTTGTTGTGTTTATCCGAGGCTGTGGGGGGCCGTTCAGTTGTTGTGTTTATCCGAGGCTGTGAGGGGGGGCTTGTTGTGTTTATCAGTCAGTTGTTGTGTTTATCCGAGGCTGTGAGGGGGGGGCTGTGAGGGGGGGCTCGTTCAGTTGTGTTTATCCGAGGCAGTCAGTTGTGTTTATCCGAGGCTGTGAGGGGGGGCTCGCTCAGTTGTGTTTATCCGAGGCTGTGAGGGGGGTTTATCCGAGGTCAGTTGTGTTTATCGTTCAGTTGTGTTTATCCGAGGCTGTGAGGGGGGGGCTCGTTCAGTCGTTGTGTTTATCCGAGGCTGTGAGGGGGGTGATCTCTGACAGGTCTTCTTGGGGGAACACCACGAAACACAGCTTCTGACCCACGTAGGTCACACACTCTGGAAAAAACAGGCAGGGGGGTCAGAGACTTATACAGTGAACACCCTGACTTCAACACTTGACTCAACATGAGAGTGTTTGGGTGACTCTGGAAAAGCAGGCTTGTACTGCCCTCTAGTGGTAGATGACAACTTCATGGCAAAAATGTAATTCTGTTGTAAGACGCATAGCCTGCAGATGGCAGCATGTCATTCTGCCTTATCAGTGTCGATGCAGAGATGGCAGCATGTCATTCTGCCTTATCAGTGTCGATGCAGAGACGGCAGCATGTCATTCTGCCTTATCAGTGTCGATACAGAGACGGCAGCATGTCATTCTGCCTTATCAGTGTCGTCAGAGATGGCAGCATGTCATTCTGAGTGCAGAGACGGCAGCATGTCATTCTGCCTTATCAGTGTCGATGCAGAGACGGCAGCATGTCATTCTGCTGCCTTATCAGTGTCGAGCTGTCAGAGACGGCAGCATGTCATTCTGCCTTATCAGTGTCGATGCAGAGACGGCAGCATGTCATTCTGCCTTATCAGTGTCGATGCAGAGACGGCAGCATGTCATTCTGCCTTATCAGTGTCGATACAAAGACGGCAGCATGTCATTCTGCCTTATCAGTGTCGATGCAGAGATGGCAGCATGTCATTCTGCTGCCTTATCAGTGTCGATGCAGAGACGGCAGCATGTCATGTCTTATCAGTGTCTGCCTTATCAGTGTCGATGCAGAGACGGCAGCATGTCATTCTGCCTTATCAGTGTCGATGCAGAGACGGCAGCATGTCATTCTGCCTTATCAGTGTCGATGCAGAGACGGCAGCATGTCATTCTGCCTTATCAGTGTCGATGCAGAGACGGCAGCATGTCATTCTGCCTTATCAGTGTCGATGCAGAGATGGCAGCATGTCATTCTGCCTTATCAGTGTCGATACAGAGACGGCAGCATGTCATTCTGCCTTATCAGTGTCGATGCAGAGACGGCAGCATGTCATTCTGCTGCCTTATCAGTGTCGATGCAGAGACGGCAGCATGTCATTCTGCCTTATCAGTGTCGATGCAGAGACGGCAGCATGTCATTCTGCCTTATCAGTGTCGATGCAGAGACGGCAGCATGTCATTCTGCCTTATCAGTGTCGATGCAGAGACGGCAGCATGTCATTCTGCCTTATCAGTGTCGATGCAGAGGCGGCAGCAGAGACGGCAGCATGTCATTCTGCCTTATCAGTGTCGATGCAGAGACGGCAGCATGTCATTCTGCTGCAGAGACGGCAGCCTTATCAGTGTCGATGCAGAGACGGCAGCATGTCATTCTGCCTTATCATGTCATTGGCAGCTGCCTTATCAGTGTCGATGCAGAGATGGCAGCATGTCATTCTGCCTTATCAGTGTCGATGCAGAGATGGCAGCATGTCATTCTGCCTTATCAGTGTCGATGCAGAGACGGCAGCATGTCATTCTGCCTTATCAGTGTCGATGCAGAGACGGCAGCATGTCATTCTGCCTTATCAGTGTCGATGCAGAGATGGCAGCATGTCATTCTGCCTTATCAGTGTCGATGCAGAGACGGCAGCATGTCATTCTGCCTTATCAGTGTCGATGCAGAGACGGCAGCATGTCATTCTGCTGCCTTATCAGTGTCGATGCAGAGACGGCAGCATGTCATTCTGCCTTATCAGTGTCGATGCAGAGACGGCAGCATGTCATTCTGCCTTATCAGTGTCGATGCAGAGACGGCAGCATGTCATTCTGCCTTATCAGTGTCGATGCAGAGACGGCAGCATGTCATTCTGCTGCCTTATCAGTGTCGATACAGAGACGGCAGCATGTCATTCTGCCTTATCAGTGTCGATGCAGAGACGGCAGCATGTCATTCTGCCTTATCAGTGTCGATGCAGAGACGGCAGCATGTCATTCTGCCTTATCAGTGTCGATGCAGAGACGGCAGCATGTCATTCTGCTGCCTTATCAGTGTCGATGCAGAGACGGCAGCATGTCATTCTGCTGCCTTATCAGTGTCGATGCAGAGATCAGGCAGCATGTCATTCTGCCTTATCAGTGTCGATGCAGAGATGGCAGCATGTCATTCTGCCTTATCAGTGTCGATGCAGAGACGGCAGCATGTCATTTCTGCCTTATCAGTGTCGATGCAGAGACGGCAGCATGTCATTCTGCCTTATCAGTGTCGATGCAGAGACGGCAGCATGTCATTCTGCTGCCTTATCAGTGTCGATACAGAGACGGCAGCATGTCATTCTGCCTTATCAGTGTCGATGCAGAGACGGCAGCATGTCATTCTGCCTTATCAGTGTCGATGCAGAGACGGCAGCATGTCATTCTGCTGCCTTATCAGTGTCGCAGAGACGGCAGCATGTCATTCTGCCTTATCAGTGTCGATGCAGAGATGGCAGCATGTCATTCTGCCTTATCAGTGTCGATGCAGAGACGGCAGCATGTCATTCTGCTGCCTTATCAGTGTCGATGCAGAGACGGCAGCATGTCATTCTGCCTTATCAGTGTCGATGCAGAGACGGCAGCATGTCATTCTGCCTTATCAGTGTCGATGCAGAGACGGCAGCATGTCATTCTGCCTTATCAGTGTCGATGCAGAGATGGCAGCATGTCATTCTGCTGCCTTATCAGTGTCGATGCAGAGACGGCAGCATGTCATTCTGCTGCCTTATCAGTGTCGATGCAGAGACGGCAGCATGTCATTCTGCTGCCTTATCAGTGTCGATGCAGAGACGGCAGCATGTCATTCTGCCTTATCAGTGTCGATGCAGAGACGGCAGCATGTCATTCTGCCTTATCAGTGTCGATGCAGAGACGGCAGCATGTCATTCTGCCTTATCAGTGTCGATGCAGAGACGGCAGCATGTCATTCTGCCTTATCAGTGTCGATGCAGAGACGGCAGCATGTCATTCTGCCTTATCAGTGTCGATGCAGAGACGGCAGCATGTCATTCTGCTGCCTTATCAGTGTCGATGCAGAGACGGCATGCATGTCATTCTGCCTTATCAGTGTCGATGCAGAGACGGCAGCATGTCATTCTGCCTTATCAGTGTCGATGCAGAGACGGCAGCATGTCATTCTGCCTTATCAGTGTCGATGCAGAGACGGCAGCATGTCATTCTGCCTTATCAGTGTCGATGCAGAGACGGCAGCATGTCATTCTGCCTTATCAGTGTCGATGCAGAGACGGCAGCATGTCATTCTGCCTTATCAGTGTCGATGCAGAGACGGCAGCATGTCATTCTGCCTTATCAGTGTCGATGCAGAGACGGCATGTCATTCTGCCTTATCAGTGTCGATGCAGAGACGGCAGCATGTCATTCTGCCTTATCAGTGTCGATGCAGAGACGGCAGCATGTCATTCTGCTGCCTTATCAGTGTCGATGCAGAGACGGCAGCATGTCATTCTGCCTTATCAGTGTCGATGCAGAGACGGCAGCATGTCATTCTGCCTTATCAGTGTCGATGCAGAGACGGCAGCATGTCATTCTGCCTTATCAGTGTCGATGCAGAGATGGCAGCATGTCATTCTGCCTTATCAGTGTCGATGCAGAGACGGCAGCATGTCATTCTGCCTTATCAGTGTCGATGCAGAGACGGCAGCATGTCATTCTGCCTTATCAGTGTCGATGCAGAGACGGCAGCATGTCATTCTGCCTTATCAGTGTCGATGCAGAGACGGCAGCATGTCATTCTGCCTTATCAGTGTCGATGCAGAGACGGCAGCATGTCATTCTGCCTTATCTGCCTTATCAGTGTCGATGCAGAGTGGCAGCATGTCATTCTGCCTTATCAGTGTCGATGCAGAGACGGCAGCATGTCATTCTGCCTTATCAGTGTCGATGCAGAGATGGCAGCATGTCATTCTGCCTTATCAGTGTCGATGCAGAGACGGCAGCATGTCATTCTGCCTTATCAGTGTCGATGCAGAGACGGCAGCATGTCATTCTGCCTTATCAGTGTCGATGCAGAGACGGCAGCATGTCATTCTGCCTTATCAGTGTCGATGCAGAGACGGCAGCATGTCATTCTGCCTTATCAGTGTCGATGCAGAGACGGCAGCATGTCATTCTGCCTTATCAGTGTCGATGCAGAGACGGCAGCATGTCATTCTGCTGCCTTATCAGTGTCGATGCAGAGACGGCAGCATGTCATTCTGCCTTATCAGTGTCGATGCAGAGACGGCAGCATGTCATTCTGCCTTATCAGTGTCGATGCAGAGACGGGCAGCATGTCATTCTTCTGCCTTATCAGTGTCGATGCAGAGACCAGCATGTCATTCTGCCTTATCAGTGTCGATGCAGAGACGGCAGCATGTCATTCTGCCTTATCAGTGTCGATGCAGAGACGGCAGCATGTCATTCTGCCTTATCAGTGTCGATGCAGAGACGGCAGCATGTCATTCTGCCTTATCAGTGTCGATACAGAGACGGCAGCATGTCATTCTGCCTTATCAGTGTCGATGCAGAGACGGCAGCATGTCATTCTGCCTTATCAGTGTCGATGCAGAGACGGCAGCATGTCATTCTGCTGCCTTATCAGTGTCGATGCAGAGATGGCAGCATGTCATTCTGCCTTATCAGTGTCGATGCAGAGACGGCAGCATGTCATTCTGCCTTATCAGTGTCGATGCAGAGACGGCAGCATGTCATTCTGCCTTATCAGTGTCGATACAGAGATGGCAGCATGTCATTCTGCCTTATCAGTGTCGATGCAGAGACGGCAGCATGTCATTCTGCCTTATCAGTGTCGATGCAGAGACGGCAGCATGTCATTCTGCCTTATCAGTGTCGATGCAGAGATGACAGCATGTCATTCTGCCTTATCAGTGTCGATGCAGAGACGGCAGCATGTCATTTCTGCCTTATCAGTGTCGATGCAGAGATGGCAGCATGTCATTCTGCCTTATCAGTGTCGATGCAGAGACGGCAGCATGTCATTCTGCCTTATCAGTGTCGATACAGAGACGGCAGCATGTCATTCTGCCTTATCAGTGTCGATCAGAGGCGGCAGCATGTGCCTTATCAGTGTCGATGCAGAGACGGCAGCATGTCATTCTGCCTTATCAGTGTCGATGCAGAGACGGCAGCATGTCATTCTGCCTTATCAGTGTCGATACAGAGACGGCAGCATGTCATTCTGCCTTATCAGTGTCGATGCAGAGACGGCAGCATGTCATTCTGCCTTATCAGTGTCGATGCAGAGACGGCAGCATGTCATTCTGCCTTATCAGTGTCGATGCAGAGACGGCAGCATGTCATTCTGCCTTATCAGTGTCGATACAGAGACGGCAGCATGTCATTCTGCCTTATCAGTGTCGATGCAGAGCATTCTGCATGTCATTGTCTGCCTTATCAGTGTCGATGCAGAGATGGCAGCATGTCATTCTGCCTTATCAGTGTCGATGCAGAGACGGCAGCATGTCATTCTGCCTTATCAGTGTCGATGCAGAGACGGCATGTCATGTCATTCTGCCTTATCAGTGTCGATGCAGAGATGGCAGCATGTCATTCTGCCTTATCAGTGTCGATGCAGAGACGGCAGCATGTCATTCTGCCTTATCAGTGTCGATGCAGAGACGGCAGCATGTCATTCTGCCTTATCAGTGTCGATGCAGAGATGGCAGCATGTCATTCTGCCTTATCAGTGTCGATGCAGAGACGGCAGCATGTCATTCTGCCTTATCAGTGTCGATGCAGAGACGGCAGCATGTCATTCTGCCTTATCAGTGTCGATGCAGAGATGGCAGCATGTCATTCTGCTGCCTTATCAGTGTCGATGCAGAGACGGCAGCATGTCATTCTGCTGCCTTATCAGTGTCGATACAGAGACGGCAGCATGTCATTCTGCCTTATCAGTGTCGATGCAGAGACGGCAGCATGTCATTCTGCCTTATCAGTGTCGATGCAGAGACGGCAGCATGTCATTCTGCCTTATCAGTGTCGATGCAGAGACGGCAGCATGTCATTCTGCCTTATCAGTGTCGATGCAGAGACGGCAGCATGTCATTCTGCCTTATCAGTGTCGATGCAGAGACGGCAGCATGTCATTCTGCCTTATCAGTGTCGATGCAGAGACGGCAGCATGTCATTCTGCCTTATCAGTGTCGATGCAGAGACGGCAGCATGTCATTCTGCCTTATCAGTGTCGATGCAGAGATTCTGCCTTATCAGTGTCGCAGCATGTCATTCTGCCTTATCAGTGTCCTTATCGGCAGCATGTCATTCGCCTTATCAGTGTCGATGCAGAGACGGCAGCATGTCATTCTGCCTTATCAGTGTCGATGCAGAGACGGCAGCATGTCATTCTGCCTTATCAGTGTCGATACAGAGACGGCAGCATGTCATTCTGCCTTATCAGTGTCGATGCAGAGACAGAGGCAGCATGTCATTCTGCCTTATCAGTGTCGATGCAGAGATGGCAGCATGTCATTCTGCCTTATCAGTGTCGATACAGAGACGGCAGCATGTCATTCTGCCTTATCAGTGTCGATGCAGAGACGGCAGCATGTCATTCTGCCTTATCAGTGTCGATACAGAGACGGCAGCATGTCATTCTGCCTTATCAGTGTCGATACAGAGACGGCAGCATGTCATTCTGCCTTATCAGTGTCGATGCAGAGACGGCAGCATGTCATTCTGCCTTATCAGTGTCGATGCAGAGACGGCAGCATGTCATTCTGCCTTATCAGTGTCGATGCAGAGACGGCAGCATGTCATTCTGCCTTATCAGTGTCGATGCAGAGACGGCAGCATGTCATTCTGCCTTATCAGTGTCGATACAGAGACGGCAGCATGTCATTCTGCTGCTTATCAGTGTCGATGCAGAGATGGCAGCATGTCATTCTGCCTTATCAGTGTCGATGCAGAGACGGCAGCATGTCATTCTGCCTTATCAGTGTCGATGCAGAGACGGCAGCATGTCATTCTGCCTTATATCAGCAGCATGTCATTCTGCCTTATCAGCAGAGAGACGGCAGCATGTCATTCTGCCTTATCAGTGTCGATACAGAGACGGCAGCATGTCATTCTGCCTTATCAGTGTCGATGCAGAGACAGGTCAGCATGTCATTCTGCCTTATCAGTGTCGATCCAGAGACGGCAGCATACCTAACTTAGTTGACTGTAAGTTGCTCTGATGTCTGGTGAATGACCTACATGGACATGCAATACAAGGAGTGTAGGAGTCACTCACCCACGATCCTGTAGACACATCTGGGCTTGTTCTTCCAGTGGACTCCGATACAGTAGACGGGTACCCCGGTGAGCATGATGACGATCCCCATTCCACACACCACGGGCTCCGAGTACAGGCTGAACCCCAGCAGCACCGCCCAGAACACCAGGTAACTGATAGGGACCAACACACTCACCTGAAGGGAGAGGGGGAGGAGGGAGATGTAGAGAAGGGGAATGAGTAGAGGATAGAGGGAGGGGGAGAGAAGAGGGAGGATGGGGAGGGGGAGGAGTAAGAGGAAGGAAGTTCATTTCCTGGTTTCCCATCAGTAATAGAAGTTACAGTTCATTTCCTGGTTTCCCATCAGTAATAGACTGACAGTTCATTTCCTGGTTTCCCATCATAATAGACTGACAGTTCATTCTCCTGGTTTCCCATCATTTCCTGGTTTATCAGTAATAGACTGACAGTTCATTTCCTGGTTTCCCATCAGTAATAGACTGACAGTTCATTTCCTGGTTTCCCATCAGTAATAGACTGACAGTTCATTTCCTGGTTTCCCATCAGTAATAGACTGACAGTTCATTTCCTGGTTTCCCATCAGTAATAGACTGACAGTTCATTTCCTGGTTTCCCATCAGTAATAGACTGACAGTTCATTTCCTGGTTTCCCATCAGTAATAGACTGTTTCCCATCAGTAATAGACTGACAGTTCATTTCCTGGTTTCCCATCAGTAATAGACTGACAGTGTTTCATTAATAGACCAGTTCATTTCCTGGTTTCCCATCAGTAATAGACTGACAGTTCATTTCCTGGTTTCCCATCAGTAATAGACTGACAGTTCATTTCCTGGTTTCCCATCAGTAATAGACTGACAGTTCATTTCCTGGTTTCCCATCAGTAATAGACTGACAGTTCATTTCTGCCTTATCTGGACGGTTCATGTCATTCTTCCCATCAGTAATAGACTGACAGTTCATTTCTGGTTTCCCATCAGTAATAGACTGACAGTTCATTTCCTGGTTTCCCATCAGTAATAGACTGACAGTTCATTTCCTGGTTTCCCATCAGTAATAGACTGACAGTTCATTTCCTGGTTTCCCATCAGTAATAGACTGACAGTTCATTTCCTGGTTTCCCATCAGTAATAGACTGACAGTTCATTTGCCTTATCATCCTGACAGTCATTCTGGTTTCCCATCAGTAATAGACTGACAGTTCATTTCCTGGTTTCCCATCAGTAATAGACTGACAGTTCATTTCCTGGTTTCCCATCAGTAATAGACTGACAGTTCATTTCCCATCAGTAATAGACTGACAGTTCATTTCCTGGTTTCCCATCAGTAATAGACTGACAGTTCATTTCCTGGTTTCCCATCAGTAATAGACTGACAGTTCATTTCCTGGTTTCCCATCAGTAATAGACTGACAGTTCATTTCCTGGTTTCCCATCAGTAATAGACTGACAGTTCATTTCCTGGTTTCCCATCAGTAATAGACTGACAGTTCATTTCCTGGTTTCCCATCAGTAATAGACTGACATTTCCTGGTTTCCCATCATTAGACTGACAGTTCTGGTTTCCCATCAGTAATAGACTGACAGTTCATTTCCTGGTTTCCCATCAGTAATAGACTGACAGTTCATTTCCTGCCATCAGTTCATTTCCTGGTTTCCCATCAGTAATAGACTGACAGTTCATTCCCATCAGTAATAGACTGACAGTTCATTTCCCATCAGTAATAGACTGACGTTCATTTCCTGGTTTCCCATCAGTAATAGACTGACAGTTCATTTCCTGGTTTCCCATCAGTAATAGACTGACAGTTCATTTCCTGGTTTCATTCCATCAGTAATAGACTGACAGTTCATTTCCTGGTTTCCCATCAGTAATAGACTGACAGTTCATTTCCTGGTTTCCCATCAGTAATAGACTGACAGTTCATTTCCTGGTTTCCCATCAGTAATAGACTGACAGTTCATTTCCTGGTTTCATCAGTAATAGACTGACAGTTCATTTCCTGGTTTCCCATCAGTAATAGACTGACAGTTCAGTTTCATTTCCTGACAGTTCATTTCCTGGTTTCCCATCAGTAATAGACTGACAGTTCATTTCCTGGTTTCCCATCAGTAATAGACTGACAGTTCATTTCCTGGTTTCCCATCAGTAATAGACTGACAGTTCATTTCCTGGTTTCCCATCAGTAATAGACTGACAGTTCATTTCCTGGTTTCCCATCAGTAATAGACTGACAGTTCATTTCCTGGTTTCCTTATCATCAGTAATAGACTGACAGTTCATTTCCTGGTTTCCCATCAGTAATAGACTGACAGTTCATTTCCTGGTTTCCCATCAGTAATAGACTGACAGTTCATTTCTGGTTTCCCATCAGTAATAGACTGACAGTTCATTTCCTGGTTTCCCATCAGTAATAGACTGACAGTTCATTTCCTGGTTTCCCATCAGTAATAGACTGACAGTTCATTTCCTGGTTTCCCATCAGTAATAGACTGACAGTTCATTTCTGGTTTCCCATCAGTAATAGACTGACAGTTCATTTCCTGGTTTCCCATCAGTAATAGACTGACAGTTCATTTCCTGGTTTCCCATCAGTAATAGACTGACAGTTCATTTCCTGGTTTCCCATCAGTAATAGACTGACAGTTCATTTCCTGGTTTCCCATCAGTAATAGACTGACAGTTCATTTCCTGGTTTCCCATCAGTAATAGACTGACAGTTCATTTCCTGGTTTCCCATCAGTAATAGACTGACAGTTCATTTCCTGGTTTCCCATCAGTAATAGACTGACAGTTCATTTCTGGTTTCCCATCAGTAATAGACTGACAGTTCATTTCCTGGTTTCCCATCAGTAATAGACTGACAGTTCATTTCCTGGTTTCCCATCAGTAATAGACTGACAGTTCATTTCCTGGTTTCATCAGTAATAGACTGACAGTTCATTTCCTGGTTTCCCATCAGTAATAGACTGACAGTTCATTTCCTGGTTTCCCATCAGTAATAGACTGACAGTTCATTTCTGGTTTGCCTTATCAGTAATAGACTGACAGTCATTTCCTGGTTTCCCATCAGTAATAGACTGACAGTTCATTTCCTGGTTTCCCATCAGTTCATTTCCTGCCTTAAGTCGATAGACTGACAGTTCATTTCCTGGTTTCCCATCAGTAATAGACTGACAGTTCATTTCCTGGTTTCCCATCAGTAATAGATACAGTCATTTCCTGGTTTCCCATCAGTAATAGACTGACAGTTCATTTCCTGGTTTCCCATCAGTAATAGACTGACAGTTCATTTCTGGTTTCCCATCAGTAATAGACTGACAGTTCATTTCCTGGTTTCCCATCAGTAATAGACTGACAGTTCATTTCCTGGTTTCCCATCAGTAATATCAGTTTCGATAATAGACTGACAGTTCATTTCCCATCAGTAATAGACTGACAGTTCATTTCCTGGTTTCCCATCAGTAATAGACTGACAGTTCATTTCCTGGTTTCCCATCAGTAATAGACTGACAGTTCATTTCCTGGTTTCCCATCAGTAATAGACTGACAGTTCATTTCCTGGTTTCCCATCAGTAATAGACTGACAGTTCATTTATCTGGTTTCGATGCCATGTCATCAGTAATAGACTGACAGTTCATCAGTAATAGACTGACAGTTCATTTCCTGGTTTCCCATCAGTAATAGACTGACAGTTCATTTCCTGGTTTCCCATCAGTAATAGACTGACAGTTCATTTCCTGGTTTCCCATCAGTAATAGACTGACAGTTCATTTCCTGGTTTCCCATCAGTAATAGACTGACAGTTCATTTCCTGGTTTCCCATCAGTAATAGACTGACAGTTCATTTCCTGGTTTCCCATCAGTAATAGACTGACAGTTCATTTCCTGGTTTCCCATCAGTAATAGACTGACAGTTCATTTCCTGGTTTCCCATCAGTGACAATTTCCTAGTTTCCCACAGTAATAGACTGACAGTTCATTTCCTGGTTTCCCATCAGTAATAGACTGACAGTTCATTTCCTGGTTTCCCATCAGTAATAGACTGACAGTTCATTTCCTGGTTTCCCATCAGTAATAGACTGACAGTTCATTTCCTGGTTTCTGACCATCAGTAATAGACTGACAGTTCATTTCCTGGTTTCCCATCAGTAATAGACTGACAGTTCATTTCCTGGTTTCCCATCAGTAATAGACTGACAGTTCATTTCCTGGTTTCCCATCAGTAATAGACTGACAGTTCATTTCCTGGTTTCCCATCAGTAATAGACTGACAGTTCATTTCCTGGTTTCCCATCAGTAATAGACTGACAGTTCATTTCCTGGTTTCCCATCAGTAATAGACTGACAGTTCATTTCCTGGTTTCCCATCAGTAATAGACTGACAGTTCATTTCCTGGTTTCCCATCAGTAATAGACTGACAGTTCATTTCCTGGTTTCCCATCAGTAATAGACTGACAGTTCATTTCCTGGTTAACCTCTTACATCTATGGGGGCGCTATTTCATTTTTGGATATAGTTCCCGTTTTAAACAAGATATTTTGTCACAAAAAGATGCTCGACTATGCATATAATTGATAGCTTTCGAAAGAAAACACTCTGACGTGTCCAGAACTACCAAGATATTCTCTGTGCGTGCCCTAGAACGTGAGCTTCAGGCAAAACCAAGATGAGATGGCATCCAGGAAATGAGCAGGATTTTTGAGGCTCTGTTTTCCATTGTCTCCTTATATGGCTGTGAATGCGAGAGGAATGAGCCTGCCCTTTCTGTCGTTTCCCAAGGTGTCTGCAGCATTGTGACGTATTTGTAGGCAGATCATTGGAAGATTGACCATAAGAGACCACATTTACCAGGTGTCCGCCCGGTGTCCTGCGCCGAAATTGGTGCGCAAAAGTCACCTGCCAGTATTTTTCCATGGGATACAGAGAGGAAAGCAAGCTTCCACGAACTGCATATCAATGAAGAGATATGTGAAAAAACACCTTGAGGATTGATTCCAAACAACGTTTGCCATGTTTCGGTCGATATTATGTAGTTAATCCGGAAAAAGTTTTACGTTGTAGGTGACTGAATTTTCGGTTCGTTTCGGTAGCCAGACGCAATGTAGAAAACGGAACGATTTCTCCTACACACAGACGCTTTCAGGAAAAACTGCGCATTTGGTATGTAACTGAGAGTCTCCTCATTGAAAACATCAGAAGCTCTTCAAAGGTAAATGATTTTATTTATTTGGTTATCTGGTTTTTGTGAAAATGTTGCGTGCTAAATGCTACTCAAAATGCTATGCTAGCTTTGCATACTCTTACACAAATTAGTCAATTTCTATGGTTCAAAAGCATATTTTGAAAATCTGAGATGACAGTGTTGTTAAGAAAAGGCTAAGCTTGAGAGCAGACGCATTATTTTCATTTTATTTGCGATTTTCAGAAATCGTTAACGTTGCGTTATGCTAATGAGCCTGAGGCTTTAGTCACAAACCCGGATCCGGGATGGGGAGTTTCAAGACGTTTAAGGTGTGCAACAGTAAATAGTTCCCAGATATAGTCGATATAGTAGCACCAGATATAGTAGCATCAGATATAGTAGCACCAGATATAGTAGCATTACATATAGTATCATCAGATATAGTACCACCAGATATAGTAGCAGATATAGTAGCAGCAGATATAGTACCATGAGATATAGTAGCATCAGATATAGTAGCATCAGATATAGTAGCACCAGATATAGTAGCAGATATAGTAGCAGCAGATACAGTAGCAGATATAGTAGCAGCAGATATCGTAGCATCAGATATAGTAGCATCAGATATAGTAGCACCAGATATGGTAGCATCAGATATAGTAGCACCAGATATAGTAGCATCAGATATAGTATCATCAGATATAGTACCACCAGATATAATAGCAGATATATTAGCATCAGATATAGTAGCATGAAATATAGTAGCACCAGATATAATAGCAGATATAGTAGCAGCAGATATAGTATCAGCAGATATAGTAGCAGATATAGTAGCAGCAGATATAGTACCACCAGATATAGTAGCAGCAGATACAGTACCAGCAGATATAGTAGCAGGAGATATAGTAGTAGCAGATATAGTAGCAGATATAGTAGCAGCAGATATAGTACCACCAGATATAGTAGCAGCAGATACAGTACCAGCAGATATAGTAGCAGATATAGTATCAGCAGATATAGTACCACCAGATATAGTAGCAGCAGATACAGTACCAGCAGATATAGTAGCAGCAGATATAGTAGCACCAGATATAGTAGCATCAGATATAATATCAGCAGATATAGTAGCACCAGATATAGTAGCACCAGATATAGTAGATATAGTAGCACCAGATACAGTAGTAGCAGATTTAGTAGCATCAGATATAGTAGCACCAGATATAGTAGATATAGTAGCACCAGATATAGTAGAACCAGATATAGTAGCATCAGATATAGTAGCACAAGATATAGTAGCAGCAGATATAGTAGCACCAGATATAGTAGCATCAGATATAATAGCAGCAGATATAGTAGCAGCAGATATAGTATCACCATATATAGTAGATATAGTAGCACCAGATACAGTAGTAGCAGATTTAGTAGCACCAGATATAGTAGATATAGTAGCACCAGATATAGTAGCACCAGATATAGTAGCATCAGATATAGTAGCACCAGATATAGTAGCATCAGATATAGTAACACCAGATATAGTATCAGCAGATATAGTAGCAGTAGATATAGTATCAGATATAGTAGCATCAGATATAGTAGCAGCATATATAGTAGCAGTAGATATAGTAGCAGTAGATATAGCAGCAGATATAGTAGCAGTATATATAGTAGCAGTAGATATAGCAGCAGATATATATAGCAGCAGATATAGTAGCAGCAGATATAGTAGCAGTAGATATAGCAGCAGATATAGTAGATATAGCAGATATAGTAGCAGTAGATATAGCAGCAGATATAGTAGCAGTAGATATAGTAGCAGTAGATATAGCAGCAGATATAGTAGCAGTAGATATAGTAGCAGTAGATATAGTAGCAGATATAGTAGCAGTAGATATAGCAGCAGATATAGTAGCAGTACATATAGTAGCAGTAGATATAGTAGCAGTAGATATAGCACCAGATATAGTAGCAGTACATATAGTAGCAATAGATATAGCAGCAGATATAGTAGCAGTACATATAGTAGCAGCAGATATAAAAGCAGCAGATATACAGTGCCTTGCGAAAGTATTCGGCCCCCTTGAACTTTGCGACCTTTTGCCACATTTCAGGCTTCAAACATAAAGATATAAAACTATATTTTTTTGTGAAGAATCAACAACAAGTGGGACACAATCATGAAGTGGAACGACATTTATTGGATATTTCAAACTTTTTTAACAAATCAAAAACTGAAAAATTGGGCGTGCAAAATTATTCAGCCCCCTTAAGTTAATACTTTGTAGCGCCACCTTTTGCTGCGATTACAGCTGTAATCTGTAGTCACTTGGGGTATGTTTCTATCAGTTTTGCACATCGAGAGACTGAAATTTTTTCCCATTCCTCTTTGCAAAATAGCTCGAGCTCAGTGAGGTTGGATGGAGAGCATTTGTGAACAGCAGTTTTCAGTTCATTCCACAGATTCTCGATTGGATTCAGGTCTGGACTTTGACTTGGCCATTCTAACACCTGGATATGTTTATTTTTGAACCATTCCATTGTAGATTTTGCTTTATGTTTTGGATATTTGTCTTGTTGGAAGACAAATCTCCGTCCCAGTCTCAGGTCTTTTGCAGACTCCATCAGGTTTTCTTCCAGAATGGTCCTGTATTTGGCTCCACCCATCTTCCCATCAATTTTAACCATCTTCCCTGTCCCTGCTGAAGAAAAGCAGGCCCAAACCATGATGCTGCCACCACCATGTTTGATAGTGAAGATGGTGTGTTCAGGGTGATGAGCTGTGTTGCTTTTACGCCAAACATAACATTTTGCATTGTTGCCAAAAAGTTCAATTTTGGTTTCATCTGACCAGAGCACCTTCTTCCACATGTTTGGTGTGTCTCCCAGGTGGCTTGTGGCAAACTTTAAACGACACTTTTTATGGATATCTTTAAGAAATGGCTTTCTTCTTGCCACTCTTCCATAAAGGCCAGATTTGTGCAATATACGACTGATTGTTGTCCTATGGACAGAGTCTCCCACCTCAGCTGTAGATCTCTGCAGTTCATCCAGAGTGATCATGGGCCTCTTGGCTGCATCTCTGATCAGTCTTCTCCTTGTATGAGCTGAAAGTTTAGAGGGACGGCCAGGTCTTGGTAGATTTGCAGTGGTCTGATACTCCTTCCATTTCAATATTATCGCTTGCACAGTGCTCCTTGGGATGTTTAAAGCTTGGGAAATCTTTTTGTATCCAAAGCCCGGCTTTAAACTTCTTCACAACAGTATCTCGGACCTGCCTGGTGTGTTCCTTGTTCTTCATGATGCTCTCTGCGCTTTTAACGGACCTCTGAGACTATCACAGTGCAGGTGCATTTATACGGAGATTTGATTACACACAGGTGGATTGTATTTATCATCATTAGTCATTTAGGTCAAGCATTGGATCATTCAGAGATCCTCACTGAACTTCTGGAGAGAGTTTGCTGCACTGAAAGTAAAGGGGATGAATAATTTTGCACGCCCAATTTTTCAGTTTTTGATTTGTTAAAAAAGTTTGAAAAATCCAATAAATGTCGTTCCACTTCATGATTACACCCACTTGTTGTTGATTCTTCACAAAAAATACAGTTTTATATCTTTATGTTTGAAGCCTGAAATGTGGCTAAAGGTCGCAAAGTTCAAGGGGCCGATACTTTCACAAGGCACTGTAGCAGCAGGTATAGTAGCAGTAGATATAGCAGCCGATATAGTAGCAACAGATATAAAAGCAGATATAAAAGCAGCAGATATAGCAGCAGATATAGTAGCAGTAGATATAGTAGCAGTAGATATAGCAGCAGATATAGTAGCAGATATAGTAGCAGCAGAAATAGGCCTGCTGTACCTTGATGGGTCGTAGCAGGTTGGGTCTCTTCCAGCGATAGTACAGCAGGCCAGCGATGGTCACTCCATAGGACAGGAAGTTAATAAACGACACATAGTTGATCAGGTTGTGAGTCTCTCCGATACACAGGATCACAATGGTGGCTCCGCACTGTGGAGGAGGAGGAGGGAAGCAGAGGTCAATGAACATAGACATTATACACAAAGCTATATAACACAGCCCTGGGGTTTGGGGCTATAGGAACTAACACAGCCCTGGGGTTTGGGGCTATAGGAACTAACACAGTCCTCGGGTTTGGGGCTATAGGAACTAGTACAGCCCTGGGATTTGGGGCTATAGGAACTAGTAGAGCCCTGGGGTTTGGGGCTATAGGATCTAGTACAGCCCTGGGGTTTGGGGCTATAGGAACGAGCACAGCCCTGGAGTTTGGGGCTATAGGAATTAACACAGCCCTGGGGTTTGGGGCTATAGGAACTACACAGCCCTGGGGTTTGGGGCTATAGGAACTAGCACAGCCCTGGGGTTTGGGGCTATAGGAACTAACACAGTCCTGGGGTTTGGGGAACTTGGGGCAGCCCTGGGGTTTGGGGAACAGGAACTAACACAGCCCTGGGGGTTGGGGCTATAGGAACTAGCACAGCCCTGGGGTTTGGGGCTATAGGAACTAGTGCAGCCCTGGGGTTTGGGGCTATAGGAACTAACACAGCCCTGGGGTTTGGGGCTATAGGAACTAACACAGCCCTGGGGTTTGGGGCTATAGGAACTAACACAGCCCTGGGGTTTTGGCCCTGGGGGTTTATAGGAACTAGTACAGTCCTGGGGTTTGGGGCTATAGGAACTAGTACAGCCCTGGGGTTTGGGGCTATAGGAACTAGTACCAGCCCTGGGGGTTTGGGGCTATAGGAACAACACCTGGGGTTTGGGGGTTAGGAACTAACACAGCACCTGGGTTTGGGGTTGGAATTAACACAGCCCTGGGGTTTGGGGCTATAGGAACTAGCACAGCCCTGGGGTTTGGGGCTATAGGAACTAACACAGCCCTGGGGGTTTGGGGCTGATAGGAACTAGCAACAGTCCTGGGGTTTGAGGCTATAGGAACTGAGTACAGCACCTGGGGTTTGGGGTTAGGAACTAGTAGAGCCCTGGGGTTTAATAGGAACTAGTACAGTCCTGGGGTTTGGGGTTATAGGAACTAGTGCAGCCCTGGGGTTTGGGGCTGGATAGGAACTAGCACAGCCCTGGGGTTTGGGGCTATAGGAACTAACACAGCCCTGGGGTTTGGGGTTAGGAACTGAACACAGCCCTGGGGTTTGGGGCTATAGGACTAACACAGCCCTGGGGGTTTGGGGATAGGAACTAGTACAGTCCTGGGGTTTGGGGCTATAGGAACTAGTGGGTTTAGATAGGAACTGCACAGCCCTGGGGTTTGGGGTTAAGAGTGATAACACAGCCCTGGGGTTTGGGGCTATAGGAAGTGAGCACAACACCCGGGGTTTGGGGCTATAGGAATAGGGGTGGGAATAGGGGTGCAGTAATTTACACAGACCAGCAGAGCGGGAATGGAGGGATGCAGTAACACACAGACTAGCAGAGTTGGGAATAGGGGTGCAGTAACACACAGACTAGCAGAGCGGGAATAGGGGTGCAGTTTTTCAGGTGGATCATGGCCAACAGGTAAGGTAGGTGACCCTCTCTGGCTCCAGAGAAACACAACCTGTGGGTTGGAAGTGATGGACCACAGGGTTGTGGGTTAGGTGATGTATGCAGGGTGTGGTTGGAGAGTGATGCCAGCAAAACCAGGGTTGTGGGTTGGAGAGTGATGCCAGCAACACCAGGGTTGTGGGTTGGAGAGTGATGCCAGCAACAACAGGGTTGTGGGTTGAATGATGCCAACAACACCAGGGTTGTGGGTTGGAGAGTGATGCCAGCAACAACACCAGGGTTGTGGGTTGGGAGAGTGATGCCAGCAACACCAGGGTTGTGGGTTGGAGAGTGATGCCAGCAACAACACCAGGGTTGTGGGTTGTGATGGCAACACCAGGGTTGTGGGGAGAGTGATGCCAGCAACACCAGGGTTGTGGGTTGGAGAGTGATGCCAGCAACACCAGGGTTGTGGGTTGGAGAGTGATGCCAGCAACACCAGGGTTGTGGGTTGGAGAGTGATGCCAGCAACACCAGGGTTGTGGGTTGGAGAGTGATGCCAGCAACACCAGGGTTGTGGGTTGGAGAGTGATGCCAGCAACACCAGGGTTGTGGGTTGGAGAGTGATGCCAGCAACACCAGGGTTGTGGGTTGGAGAGTGATGCCAGCAACACCAGGGTTGTGGGTTGGAGAGTGATGCCAGCAACACCAGGGTTGTGGGTTGGAGAGTGATGCCAGCAACACCAGGGTTGTGGGTTGGAGAGTGATGCCAGCAACACCAGGGTTGTGGGTTGGAGAGTGATGCCAGCAACACCAGGGTTGTGGGTTGGAGAGTGATGCCAGCAACACCAGGGTTGTGGGTTGGAGAGTGATGAGGAGAGTGATGTCAGCAACACCAGGGTTGTGGGTTGGAGAGTGATGCCAGCAACACCAGGGTTGTGGGTTGGAGAGTGATGCCAGCAACACCAGGGTTGTGGGTTGGAGAGTGATGCCAGCAACACCAGGGTTGTGGGTTGGAGAGTGATGCCAGCAACACCAGGGTTGTGGGTTGGAGAGTGATGCCAGCAACACCAGGGTTGTGGGTTGGAGAGTGATGCCAGCAACACCAGGGTTGTGGGTTGGAGAGTGATGCCAGCAACACCAGGGTTGTGGGTTGGAGAGTGATGCCAGCAACACCAGGGTTGTGGGTTGGAGAGTGATGCCAGCAACAACACCAGGGTTGTGGGTTGGAGAGTGATGCCAGCAACACCGGGGTTGTGGGTTGGAGAGTGATGCCAGCAACACCAGGGTTGTGGGTTGGAGAGTGATGCCAGCAACACCATGGTTGTGGGTTGGAGAGTGATGCCAGGAACACCAGGGTTGTGGGTTGGAGAGTGATGCCAGCAACACCAGGGTTGTGGGTTGGAGAGTGATGCCAGCAACACCAGGGTTGTGGGTTGGAGAGTGATGCCAGCAACACCAGGGTTGTGGGTTGGAGAGTGATACCAGCAACACCAGGGTTGTGGGTTGGAGAGTGATGCCAGCAACACCAGGGTTGTGGGTTGGAGAGTGATGCCAACAACACCAGGGTTGTGGGTTGGAGAGTGATGCCAGCAATACCAGGGTTGTGGGTTAGATTCCTGCAGAGCTGCACCACAGATACTCTATGAATCCCCCGAGGAGAGGTTGAGGACCGCTGACTATATTGGGGTGAGGAGAGGTTGAGGACCGCTGACTATATTGGGGTGAGGAGAGGTTGAGGACCGCTGACTATATTGGGGTGAGGAGAGGTTGAGGACCGCTGACTATATTGGGGTGAGGAGAGGTTGAGGACCGCTGACTATACTGGAGTGAGGAGAGGTTGAGGACCGCTGACTATATTGGGGTGAGGAGAGGTTGAGGACCGCTGACTATATTGGGGTGAGGAGAGGTTGAGGACCGCTGACTATACTGGGGTGAGGAGAGGTTGAGGACCGCTGACTATATTGGGGTGAGGAGAGGTTGAGGACCGCTGACTATATTGGGGTGAGGAGAGGTTGAGGACCGCTGACTATATTGGGGTGAGGAGAGGTTGAGGACCGCTGACTATATTGGGGTGAGGAGAGGTTGAGGACCGCTGACTATATTGGGGTGAGGAGAGGTTGAGGACCGCTGACTATATTGGGGTGAGGAGAGGTTGAGGACCGCTGACTATATTGGGGTGAGGAGAGGTTGAGGACCGCTGACTATATTGGGGTGAGGAGAGGTTGAGGACCGCTGACTATATTGGGGTGAGGAGAGGTTGAGGACCGCTGACTATATTGGGGTGAGGAGAGGTTGAGGACCGCTGACTATATTGGGGTGAGGAGAGGTTGAGGACCGCTGACTATATTGGGGTGAGGAGAGGTTGAGGACCGCTGACTATACTGGAGTGAGGAGAGGTTGAGGACCGCTGACTATATTGGGGTGAGGAGAGGTTGAGAACCGCTGACTATATTGCGGTGGTCCCCCAAGGAGAGGTTGAGAACCGCTGACTATATTGGGGTGGTCCCCTGAGGAGAGGTTGAGAACCGCTGACTATATTGGGGTGAGGAGAGGTTGAGGACCGCTGACTATATTGGGGTGAGGAGAGGTTGAGGACCGCTGACTATATTGGGGTGAGGAGAGGTTGAGGACCGCTGACTATATTGGGGTGAGGAGAGGTTGAGGACCGCTGACTATATTGGGGTGAGGAGAGGTTGAGGACCGCTGACTATATTGGGGTGAGGAGAGGTTGAGGACCGCTGACTATATTGGGGTGGTCCCCTGAGGAGAGGTTGAGAACCGCTGACTATATTGCGGTGGTCCCCCAAGGAGAGGTTGAGAACCGCTGACTATATTGGGGTGGTCCCTTGAGGAGAGGTTGAGGACCGCTGACTATATTGGGGTGAGGAGAGGTTGAGGACCGCTGACTATATTGGGGTGAGGAGAGGTTGAGAACCTCTGACTATATTGGGGTGGTCCCTTGAGGAGAGGTTGAGAACCGCTGACTATATTGGGGTGGTCCCCTGAGGAGAGGTTGAGGACCGCTGACTATATTGGGGTGGTCCCCTGAGGAGAGGTTGAGAACCGCTGACTATATTGGGGTGAGACTATTAGTACCTGGATGAAGTGAAGAGATGAGCCGTTGATTCCTCCGAATGTAGACAGAGCTACAGAGATGGGCATCACCCAGTGAGAATACGCCCAGCAACTTCTCACCAAATGTCTGTAGAAAACAATTCAACAATCATTAAACAACCTTTAAAAAACAAAAAAACAACAACAACAGCAACCACAGATAGTTAACTGTTAAATAACCATATTTATTTGTTTATTATGGATCCTCATGAGCTATTTTACAGAAGCAGCAGCAACTCTTCCTGGGGTTTATTATGGATCCCCATTAGTTCCTGCCAAGGCAGCAGCTACTCTACCTGGGGTTTATTATGGATCCCCATTAGTTCCTGTCAAGGCAGCAGCTACTCTTCTGGGGTTTATTGGGGTGATCCCCATGAGGAGAGCCAAGGCAGCAGCTACTCTTCCTGGGGTTTATTATGGATCCCCATTAGTTCCTGCCAAGGCTGCAGCTATTGGGGTCTACCTGGGACTTTATTATGGATCCCCATTAGAGGAGAGGTCAAGGCAGCAGCTACTCTACCTGGGGTTTATTATGGATCCCCATTAGTTCCTGTCAAGACACAGCTACTCTTCCTGGGTTTTATTATGGATCCCCATTAGTTTGCCAAGGCAGCAGCTGACTCTACCTGGGGTTTATTATGGATCCCCATTAGTTCCTGTCAAGGCAGCAGCTATTCTACCTGGGTTTATTATGGATCCCCATTAGTTCCTGTCAAGGCAGCAGCTACTCTTTGGGGGGTGAGGACCGCTGACTATATTGGGGTGGGTATTATGGATCCTATATTGGGTTCCTGCCAAGGACCGCAGACTATCTACCTGGGGTTTATTATGGATCCCCATTAGTTGGGGTGTCAAGGCAGCAGCTATTCTACCTGGACTTTATTATGGATCCCCATTAGTTCCTGTCAAGGCAGCAGCTACTCTTGGGGTTTATTATGGATCCCCATTATTCCTACCAAGTCAGCAGCTACTCTTCCTGGGGTTTGTTATGGATCCCCATTAGTTCCTGCCAAGGCAGCAGCTACTCTTCCTGGGGTTTATTATGGATCCCCATTAGTTTGCCAAGGCACCGCTGACTATTTGGGGTTAATTATGGATCCCCATTAGTTCCTGCCAAGGCAGCAGCTGACTCTTCCTGGGGTTTATTATGGATCCCCATTAGTTCCTGCCAAGGCAGCAGCTACTCTACCTGGGGTTTATTATGGATTGGGGTAGTTCCTGCCAAGGCAGCAGCTACTCTTCCTGGGGTTAATTATGGATCCCCATTAGTTCCTGTCAAGGCAGCAGCTACTCTTCCTGGGGTTTGTTATGGATCCCCATTAGTTCCTGTCAAGGCAGCAGCTACTCTTCCTGGGGTTTATTATGGATCCCCATTAGTTCCTGTTGCCAAGGCAGCAGCTACTCTTCCTGGGGTTTATTATGGATCCCCATTAGTTCCTGTTGCCAAGGCAGCAGCTCCTCTTCCTGGGGTTTATTATGGATCCCCATTAGTTCCTGCCAAGGCAGCAGCTACTCTTCCTGGGGTTAATTATGGATCCCCATTAGTTCCTGTCAAGGCAGCAGCTACTCTTCCTGGGGTTTATTATGGATCCCCATTAGTTCCTGTTGCCAAGGCAGCAGCTACTCTTCCTGGGGTTTATTATGGATCCCCATTAGTTCCATGTAATAAAACACTACCCTTTTCCACCTGGACAAAAGGAACACCTACGTGAGAATGCTGTTCACTGACAACAGCTCAGCGTTCAACACCATAGTGCCCACAAAGCTCATCACTAAGATAAAGACCCTGGGATTAAACACCCCCCTCTGCAACTGGATCCTGGACTTCCTGACGTGCTGCCCTCCGGGTGGTCAGGGTAGGCAACAACACATCTGCCACGCTGATCCTCAACATAGGGGCCCCTCAGGGGTGCATGCTTATTCCCCTCCCGTACTCCCTGTTTACCCATGATTGAGTGGTCAAGCACGACTCCAACACCATCATTAAGTTTGCCGATGACACAAGGGTGGTAGGGCCCAATCACCGACAACGATGCGATGGCCTACAGGGAGGAGGTCAGAGAACTGGCAGCGTGGTGCCAGGACAACAAGCTCTCCCTCAACGATGAGACAGCCTATAGGGAGGAGGTCAGAGACCTGGTGGTGCCAGGACAACAACCTCTCCCTCAACGATGAGACAGCCTATAGGGAGGAGGTCAGAGACCTGGTGATACCAGGACAACAACCTCTCCCTCAACGATGAAACAGCCTATAGGGAGGAGGTCAGAGACCTGCAGTGGGGTGCCAGGACAACAACCTCTCCCTCAACGATGAGACAGCCTACAGGGAGGAGGTCAGAGACCTAGCAGTGTGGTGCCAGGACAACAACCTCTCCCTCAACGATGAAAGAGCCTATAGGGAGGAGGTCAGAGACCTAGCAGTGTGGTGCCAGGACAACAACCTCTCCCTCAACGTGATCAAGCCAAAGGAGATGATCGTGGACTAAAGGAAAAGGAGGACCGAGCACACGCCCAATCTCATCAACCGGGCTGTAGTAGAACAGGTTGAGAGCTTCAAGTTCCTTGGTGTCCACATCACCAACAAACTATCATGGTCCAAACACACCAAGACAGTCATGAAGAGGGCACGACAAAACCTATCCCCCCTCAGGAGACTAAAAAAGACTTGGCATAGGTCCTGAGATCCCCAAAAGGTTCTACAGCTGCACCATCGAGAGCATCCTGACTGGTTGCATCACTGCCTGGTATGGCAACTGCTCGGCCTCCGACCGCAAGGCACTACAGAGTGTAGTGCGTATGGCCCAGTACATCACTGGGGCCATGCTTCCTGCCATCCAGGACCTCTATATCAGGCGGTGTCAGAGGAAGGCCCTAAAAATTTCCAAAGACTCCAGCCACCCTATAGTCATAGACTGTTTTCTCTGCTACAGCATGGCAAGCGGTACCGGAGCGCCAAGTCTGGAGCCAACAGGACCCTGAACAGCTTCTCCCTCCAAGCCATCAGACTGATCAATAGTTAGTTAGATAGTTAACCAATAGTTACCCAGACTATCTGCATTGATGCTTTTCTATTATCTATCCATTACCCCTACCTACAGTATACTGCTGTTACTGTCTATTATCTATCCTTTACCCCTACCTACAGTATACTGCTGTTACTGTCTATTATCTATCCTTTACCCCTACCTACACTATACTGCTGTTACTGTCTATTATCTATCCTTTACCCCTACCTACAGTATACTGCTGTTACTGTCTATTATCTATCCTTTACCCCTACCTACAGTATACTGCTGTTACTGTCTATTATCTATCCTTTACCCCTACCTACAGTATACATCTGTTACTGTCTATTATCTATCCTTCACCCCTACCTACAGTATATGCATCTGTTACTGTCTATTATCTATCCTTTACCCCTACCTACAGTATACTGCTGTTACTGTCTATTATCTATCCTTTACCCCTACCTACAGTATACTGCTGTTACTGTCTATTATCTATCCTTTACCCCTACCTACAGTATACTGCTGTTACTGTCTATTATCTATCCTTTACCCCTACCTACAGTATACTGCTGTTACTGTCTATTATCTATCCTTTACCCCTACCTACACTATGCATCTGTTACTGTCTATTATCTATCCTTTACCCCTACCTACACTATGCATCTGTTACTGTCTATTATCTATCCTTTACCCCTACCTACAGTATACTGCTGTTACTGTCTATTATCTATCCTTTACCCCTACCTACAGTATACTGCTGTTACTGTCTATTATCTATCCTTCACCCCTACCTACAGTATACTGCTGTTACTGTCTATTATCTATCCTTTATCCCTACCTACAGTATACTGCTGTTACTGTCTATTATCTATCCTTTATCCCTACCTACAGTATACTGCTGTTACTGTCTATCTATCCTTTACCCCTACCTACAGTATACTGCTGTTACTGTCTATTATCTATCCTGTACCCCTACCTACAGTATACTGCTGTTACTCTCTATTATCTATCCTTTACCCTTACCTACAGTATACTGCTGTTACTGTCTATTATCTATCCTTTACCCTACCTACAGTATACTGCTGTTACTGTCTATTATCTATCCTTTACCCCCTACAGTATACTGCTGTTACTGTCTATTATCTATCCTTTACCCCAACCTACAGTATACTGCTGTTACTGTCTATTATCTATCCTTTACCCCTACCTACAGTATACTGCTGTTACTGTCTATTATCTATCCTTTACCCCTACCTACAGTATACTGCTGTTACTGTCTATTATCTATCCTTTACCCCTACAGTATACTGCTGTTACTGTCTATTATCTATCCTTTACCCCAACCTACAGTATACTGCTGTTACTGTCTATTATCTATCCTTTACCCCTACCTACAGTATACTGCTGTTACTGTCTATTATCTATCCTTTACCCCTACCTACAGTACACTGCTGTTACTGTCTATTATCTATCCTTTACCCCTACCTACAGTATACTGCTGTTACTGTCTATTATCTATCCTTTACCCCTACCTACAGTATACTGCTGTTACTGTCTATTATCTATCCTTTACCCCTACCTACAGTATACTGCTGTTACTGTCTATTATCTATCCTTTACCCCTACCTACAGTATACTGCTGTTACTGTCTATTATCTATCCTTTACCCCTACCTACAGTATACTGCTGTTACTGTCTATTATCTATCCTTTACCCCTACCTACAGTATACTGCTGTTACTGTCTATTATCTATCCTTTACCCCTACCTACAGTATACTGCTGTTACTGTCTATTATCTATCCTTTACCCCTACCTAGAGTATACTGCTGTTACTGTCTATTATCTATCCTTTACCCCTACCTACAGTATACTGCTGTTACTGTCTATTATCTATACCCCTACCTACAGTATACTGCTGTTACTGTCTATTATCTATCCTTTACCCCTACCTACAGTATACTGCTGTTACTGTCTATTATCTATCCTTTACCCCTACCTACAGTATACTGCTGTTACTGTCTATTATCTATCCTTTACCCCTACCTACAGTATACTGCTGTTACTGTCTATTATCTATCCTTTACCCCTACCTACAGTATACTGCTGTTACTGTCTATTATCTATCCTTTACCCCTACAGTATACTGCTGTTACTGTCTATTATCTATCCTTTACCCCTACCTACAGTATACTGCTGTTACTGTCTATTATCTATCCTTTACCCCTACCTACAGTATACTGCTGTTACTGTCTATTATCTATCCTTTACCCCTACCTACAGTATACTGCTGTTACTGTCTATTATCTATCCTTTATCCCTACCTACAGTATACTGCTGTTACTGTCTATCTATCCTTTACCCCTACCTACAGTATACTGCTGTTACTGTCTATTATCTATCCTTTACCCCTACCTACAGTATACTGCTGTTACTGTCTATTATCTATCCTTTACCCCTACCTACAGTATACTGCTGTTACTGTCTATTATCTATCCTTTACCTCTACCTACAGTATACTGCTGTTACTGTCTATTATCTATCCTTTACACCTACCTACAGTATACTGCTGTTACTGTCTATTATCTATCCTTTACCCCTACCTACAGTATACTGCTGTTACTGTCTATTATCTATCCTTTACCCCTACCTACAGTATACTGCTGTTCCTGTATATAGCCATGTTATTACCTGGTACTCCCTGTATATATCCATGTTGTTACCTGGTACTTCCTGTATATAGCCATGTTGTTACCTGGTACTTCCTGTATATAGCCATGTTGTTACCTGGTACTTCCTGTATATAATCATGTTATTACCTGGTACTTTCTGTATATAACCATGTTATTACCTGGTACTCCCTGTATATAGCCATGTTATTACCTGGTACTCCCTGTATATAGCCATGTTATTACCTGGTACTTCCTGTATATAGCCATGTTATTACCTGGTACTTCCTGTATATAACCATGTTATTACCTGGTACTCCCTGTATATAGCCATGTTATTACCTGGTACTTCCTGTATATAACCATGTTATTACCTGGTACTTCCTGTATATAGCCATGTTATTACCCGGTACTTCCTGTATATAGCCATGTTGCTACCTGGTACTTCCTGTATATAGCCATGTTATTACCTGGTACTTCCTGTATATAGCCATGTTATTACCTGGTACTTCCTGTATATAGCCATGTTATTACCCGGTACTTCCTGTATATAACCATGTTATTACCCGGTACTTCCTGTATATAGGCTTATTATTGTTACTCATTGTGTATTTATTATGGCTTCATTATTAAGTGTTATAACATTTCTATTATTTTATTTATAGATGAATTAATTCATTAATTCTCACCACGGCCACGGCGTTGGATGCCAAGAGCTCTTCGGGGGTCATGGAGGAGAAGTATGCAATGTTGGTCAGAGTGTAGACTAACGTCACCAGGGGAATGGATATGTAGATAGCCCGGGGCAGGTTCCTGGGATAAGAGACATATTTTACAGTAATATACCAGGTTCCTGTAAAACAGTACATTATATTACAGTAATATGTAGATAGCCCGGGGCAGGTTCCTGAGATAAGAGACATATTTTACAGTAATATACCAGGTTCCTGTAAAACAGTACATTATATTACAGTAATATGTAGATGGCTGGGGGCAGGTTCCTGAGATAAGAGACGTATTTTACAGTAATATACCAGGTTCCTGTAAAACAGTACATTATATTACAGTAATATGTAGATAGCCCGGGGCAGGTTCCTGAGATAAGAGACATATTTTACAGTAATATACCAGGTTCCTGTAAAACAGTACATTATATTACAGTAATATGTAGATGGTGGGGGCAGGTTCCTGAGATAAGAGACATATTTTACAGTAATATACCAGGTTCCTGTAAAACAGTACATTATATTACAGTAATATAGTACTGTAATAATATATTACAGTAATATGTAGATGGCTGGGGGCAGTTTCCTAGAGTAACAGGTAACATATTACAATAAAATGTCATGACACTGACAGACAGCAATAACAGGAGCATGTTACATATTGAAAAGCATTTGTAAATAACAATGACTTGTGACAGTCAACTCAGTAGACAGTCAACTCATTAGACAGCAGTGAGACAGTCAACTCATTAGACAGCAGTGAGACAGTCATCCCATTAGACAGCAGTGAGACAGTCATCCCATTAGACAGCAGTGAGACAGTCATCCCATTAGACAGCAGTGAGACAGTCAACTCATTAGACAGCAGTGAGACAGTCATCCCATTAGACAGCAGTGAGACAGTCAACCCATTAGACAGTCAACTCATTAGACAGCAGTGAGACAGTCAACCCATTAGACAGCAGTGAGACAGTCAACCCATTAGACAGCAGTGAGACAGTCAACTCATTAGACAGCAGTGAGACAGTCAACTCATTAGACAGTCAACTCATTAGACAGCAGTGAGACAGTCAACTCATTAGACAGCAGTGAGACAGTCAACTCAGTAGACAGCAGTGAGACAGTCAACCCATTAGACAGCAGTGAGACAGTCAACCCATTAGACAGTCAATATTACAGCAGTGAGACAGTCAACCCATTAGACAGCAGTGAGACATCAACCCATTAGACAGTCAACCCATTAGACAGCAGTGAGACAGTCAACTCATTAGACAGTCAACCCATTAGACAGCAGTGAGACAGTCAACCCATTAGACAGCAGTGAGACAGTCAACCCATTAGACAGTCAACCCATTAGACAGCAGTGAGACAGTCATCCCATTAGACAGCAATGAGACAGTCAACCCATTAGACAGCAGTGAGACAGCCAACCCATTAGACAGTCAACCCATTAGACAGCAGTGACAGTCAACTCATTAGACAGCAGTGAGACAGTCAACTCATTAGACAGCAGTGAGACAGTCAACCCATTAGACAGCAGTGAGACAGTCAACCCATTAGACAGTCAACCCATTAGACAGCAGTGAGACAGTCAACCCATTAGACAGTCATCCCATTAGACAGCAATGAGACAGTCAACCCATTAGACAGCAGTGAGACAGTCAACCCATTAGACAGCAGTGAGACAGTCAACCCATTAGACAGCAGTGAGACAGTCAACTCATTAGACAGTCAACCCATTAGACAGCAGTGAGACATTATCATTAGACAGTCAATCCATTAGACAGCAGTGAGACAGTCAACTTATTAGACAGCAGTGAGGCAGTCAACTCATTAGACAGTCAACCCATTAGACTGCAGTGAGACAGTCAACCCATTAGACAGCAGTGAGACAGTCAACTCATTAGACAGCAGTGAGACAGTCAACTCATTAGACAGTCAACTCAGTAGACAGCAGTGAGACAGTCAACTCAATAGACAGCAGTAAAACAGTCAACCCATTAGACAGCAGTGAGACAATCAACCCATTAGACAGCAGTGAGACAGTCAACTCATTAGACAGTAGTGAGACAGTCAACTCATTAGACAGTAGTGAGACAGTCAACTCATTAGACAGCAGTGAGACAGTCATCCCATTAGACAGCAATGAGACAGTCAACCCATTAGACAGCAGTGAGACAGTCAACCCATTAGACAGTCAACCCATTAGACAGCAGTGAGACAGTCAACCCATTAGACAGTCATCCCATTAGACAGCAATGAGACAGTCAACCCATTAGACAGCAGTGAGACAGTCAACCCATTAGACAGTCAACCCATTAGACAGCAGTGAGACAGTCAACTCATTAGACAGCAGTGAGACAGTCAACTCATTAGACAGCAGTGAGACAGTCAACTCATTAGACAGTCAACTCAGTAGACAGCAATGAGACAGTCAACTCAATAGACAGCAATAAAACAGTCAACCCATTAGACAGCAGTAAGACAATCAACCCATTAGACAGCAGTGAGACAGTCAACTCATTAGACAGTAGTGAGACAGTCAACTCATTAGACAGTAGTGAGACAGTCAACTCATTAGACAGTCAACTCATTAGACAGCAGTGAGACAGTCAACTCATTAGACAGCAGTGAGACAGTCAACCCATTAGACAGTCAACCCATTAGACAGCAGTGAGACAGTCATCCCATTAGACAGCAATGAGACAGTCAACCCATTAGACAGCAGTGAGACAGTCAACCCATTAGACAGTCAACCCATTAGACAGCAGTGAGACAGTCAACCCATTAGACAGCAGTGAGACAGTCAACCCATTAGACAGCAGTGAGACAGTCAACCCATTAGACAGCAGTGAGACAGTCAACCCATTAGACAGCAGTGAGACAGTAAACCCATTAGACAGCAGTGTCAACCCATTAGACAGTCAACCCATTAGACAGCAGTGAGACAGTCAACTCATTAGACAGCAGTGAGACAGTCAACTCATTAGACAGCAGTGAGACAATCAGCTCATTAGACAGCAGTGAGACAGTCAACTCATTAGACAGCAGTGAGACAGTCAACCCATTAGACAGCAGTGAGACAGTCAACCCATTAGACAGCAGTGAGACAATCAACCCATTAGACAGCAGTGAGACAGTCAACTCATTAGACAGTCAACTCATCTAGACAGCAGTGAGACAGTCAACCCATTAGACAGCAGTGAGACAGTCAACTCATTAGACAGCAGTGAGACAATCAACCCATTAGACAGCAGTGAGACAGTCAACTCATTAGACAGTCAACTCAGTAGACAGCAGTGAGACAGTCAACTCAATAGACAGCAGTAAAACAGTCAACCCATTAGACAGCAGTGAGACAATCAACCCATTAGACAGCAGTGAGACAGTCAACTCATTAGACAGCAGTGAGACAGTCAACTCATTAGACAGTCAACTCATTAGACAGCAGTGAGACAGTCAACTCATTAGACAGCAGTGAGACAGTCAACTCAGTAGACAGCAGTGAGACAGTCAACCCATTAGACAGCAGTGAGACAGTCAACCCATTAGACAGTCAACTCATTAGACAGCAGTGAGACAGTCAACCCATTAGACAGCAGTGAGACAGTCAACCCATTAGACAGTCAACCCATTAGACAGCAGTGAGACAGTCAACTCATTAGACAGTCAACCCATTAGACAGCAGTGAGACAGTCAACCCATTAGACAGCAGTGAGACAGTCAACCCATTAGACAGTCAACCCATTAGACAGCAGTGAGACAGTCATCCCATTAGACAGCAATGAGACAGTCAACCCATTAGACAGCAGTGAGACAGCCAACCCATTAGACAGTCAACCCATTAGACAGCAGTGACAGTCAACTCATTAGACAGCAGTGAGACAGTCAACTCATTAGACAGCAGTGAGACAGTCAACCCATTAGACAGCAGTGAGACAGTCAACCCATTAGACAGTCAACCCATTAGACAGCAGTGAGACATTAACCCATTAGACAGTCATCCCATTAGACAGCAGTGAGACAGTCAACCCATTAGACAGCAGTGAGACAGTCAACCCATTAGACAGCAGTGAGACAGTCAACCCATTAGACAGCAGTGAGACAGTCAACTCATTAGACAGTCAACCCATTAGACAGCAGTGAGACAGTCAACTCATTAGACAGTCAATCCATTAGACAGCAGTGAGACAGTCAACTTATTAGACAGCAGTGAGGCAGTCAACTCATTAGACAGTCAACCCATTAGACTGCAGTGAGACAGTCAACCCATTAGACAGCAGTGAGACAGTCAACTCATTAGACAGCAGTGAGACAGTCAACTCATTAGACAGTCAACTCAGTAGACAGCAGTGAGACAGTCAACTCAATAGACAGCAGTAAAACAGTCAACCCATTAGACAGCAGTGAGACAATCAACCCATTAGACAGCAGTGAGACAGTCAACTCATTAGACAGCAGTGAGACAGTCAACTCATTAGACAGTAGTGAGACAGTCAACTCATTAGACAGCAGTGAGACAGTCATCCCATTAGACAGCAATGAGACAGTCAACCCATTAGACAGCAGTGAGACAGTCAACCCATTAGACAGTCAACCCATTAGACAGCAGTGAGACAGTCAACCCATTAGACAGTCATCCCATTAGACAGCAATGAGACAGTCAACCCATTAGACAGCAGTGAGACAGTCAACCCATTAGACAGTCAACCCATTAGACAGCAGTGAGACAGTCAACTCATTAGACAGCAGTGAGACAGTCAACTCATTAGACAGCAGTGAGACAGTCAACTCATTAGACAGTCAACTCAGTAGACAGCATGAGACAGTCAACTCAATAGACAGCAGTAAGACAGTCAACCCATTAGACAGCAGTAAGACAATCAACCCATTAGACAGCAGTGAGACAGTCAACTCATTAGACAGCAGTGAGACAGTCAACTCATTAGACAGTAGTGAGACAGTCAACTCATTAGACAGTCAACCATTAGACAGCAGTGAGACAGTCAACTCATTAGACAGCAGTGAGACAGTCAACCCATTAGACAGTCAACCCATTAGACAGCAGTGAGACAGTCATCCCATTAGACAGCAATGAGACAGTCAACCCATTAGACAGCAGTGAGACAGTCAACCCATTAGACAGTCAACCCATTAGACAGCAGTGAGACAGTCAACCCATTAGACAGCAGTGAGACAGTCAACCCATTAGACAGCAGTGAGACAGTCAACCCATTAGACAGCAGTGAGACAGTCAACCCATTAGACAGCAGTGAGACAGTCAACCCATTAGACAGCAGTGAGACAGTCAACCCATTAGACAGTCAACCCATTAGACAGCAGTGAGACAGTCAACTCATTAGACAGCAGTGAGACAGTCAACTCATTAGACAGCAGTGAGACAATCAACCCATTAGACAGCAGTGAGACAGTCAACTCATTAGACAGCAGTGAGACAGTCAACCCATTAGACAGCAGTGAGACAGTCAACTCATTAGACAGCAGTGAGACAATCAACCCATTAGACAGCAGTGAGACAGTCAACTCATTAGACAGTCAACTCAGTAGACAGCAGTGAGACAGTCAACCCATTAGACAGCAGTGAGACAGTCAACTCATTAGACAGCAGTGAGACAATCAACCCATTAGACAGCAGTGAGACAGTCAACTCATTAGACAGTCAACTCAGTAGACAGCAGTGAGACAGTCAACTCAATAGACAGCAGTAAAACAGTCAACCCATTAGACAGCAGTGAGACAATCAACCCATTAGACAGCAGTGAGACAGTCAACTCATTAGACAGTAGTGAGACAGTCAACTCATTAGACAGCAGTGAGACAGTCAACCCATTAGACAGCAGTGAGACAGTCAACTCATTAGACAGCAGTGAGACAGTCAACTCATTAGACTGCAGTGAGACAATCAACCCATTAGACAGCAGTGAGACAGTCAACCCATTAGACAGCAGTGAGACAGTCAACTCATTAGACAGCAGTGAGACAGTCAACTCATTAGACAGCAGTGAGACAGTCAACCCATTAGACAGTCAACCCATTAGACAGTCAACCCATTAGACCGCAGTGAGACAGTCAACTCATTAGACAGCAGTGAGACAGTCAACCCATTAGACAGCAGTTAGACAGTAAAGTTAATGAATATAATCTGAGCATTGGAAGCAACAAGGAAACTGCCACAACATGACCACATGTAAAGTCAATATATTAATGTATGACAACAGGTGCTCTTCCACTGTCCACCACTAGATGGCGATATGACGACACAGTTCGTTGCGCAGATTCTCCACCCTTCTCCTGAAGTGTGCACTTGGAAAAATCGCTTCAGTTAATGTTTAGAGCAGACCAATGCTTTGAAATTCATTACAGGGAGTGTGCAAGCGCACACCTTGTTAGAAGGGTAAAAAATGGGACGTAGCCTAAAGCTAGAGGTCTAGAGGTCTATCCTGATTAAATTGGGATATAGCCTGAATCTAGAGGTCTATCCTGATTAAATTGGGACGTAGCCTACATCTAGAGGTCTAGAGGTCTATCCTGATTAAATTGGGATGTAGCCTACATCTAGAGGTCTAGAGGTCTATCCTGATTAAATTGGGATGTAGCCTACATCTAGAGGTCTAGAGGTCTAGAGGTCTATCCTGATTAAATTGGGATGTAGCCTACATCTAGAGGTCTAGAGGTCTATCCTGATTAAATTGGGACGTAGCCTACATCTAGAGGTCTAGAGGTCTATCCTGATTAAATTGGGACGTAGCCTGAATCTAGAGGTCTAGAGGTCTATCCTGATTAAATTGGGACGTAGCCTGAATCTAGAGGTCTATCCTGATTAAATTGGGACGTAGCCTACATCTAGAGGTCTAGAGGTCTATCCTGATTAAATTGGGACGTAGCCTACATCTAGAGGTCTAGAGGTCTATCCTGATTAAATTGGGATGTAGCCTACATCTAGAGGTCTAGAGTTCTATCCTGATTAAATTGGGACGCAGCCTACATCTAGAGGTCTAGAGGTCTAGAGGTCTATCCTGATTAAATTGGGATGTAGCCTACATCTAGAGGTCTAGAGGTCTATCCTGATTAAATTGGGATGTAGCCTACATCTAGAGGTCTAGAGGTCTATCCTGATTAAATTGGGATGTAGCCTGAATCTAGAGGTCTATCCTGATTAAATTGTGACGTAGCCTACATCTAGAGGTCTAGAGGTCTATCCTGATTAAATTGGGACGTAGCCTACATCTAGAGGTCTAGAGGTCTATCCTGATTAAATTGGGACGTAGCCTACCAGGTTCCTGATTAATTGGGACGCATGCTAAATCTAGAGATCTATCCTGATTAAATTGGTACGTATCCTAAATCTAGAGATCTATCATGATTAAATTGGGACGGAGCCTAAATCTAGAGATCTATCCTTACTTGCGTGGCTCCACCACCTCCTCAGTGACGTAGTTCAGGAAGTTCCAGCCGCTGAAGGCGAAGGAGGCCTGGAGGAAAGCCAGAGCTATCTGACCGACAGACGGGTCCCGTGTGAACTCAAACGCCTGACTGGGTCTCAGAGCATCATAGTGACCTGGTGGGAGGGAGAGAGAGAGAGAGAGAGGGAGAGAGAGAGAGAGAGAGAGAGAGAGAGAGAGAGACAGAGACAGAGAGAGAGAGAGAGAGAGAGAGAGAGGGAGAGTAAGACAGAGAGAGTAAGACAGAGAGAGAGAGAGAGTAAGACAGAGAGAGAGAAGAGAGAGAGAGAGTAAGACAGAGAGAGAGAGAAAGAGAGAGGGGGAGAGAGAGAGGGAGAGACAGAGAGTAAGACAGAGAGAGAGAGTAAGACAGAGAGAGAGAGAGACAGAGAGAGAGAGAGAGGGAGAGAGAGAGAAGAGAGAGAGAGAGTAAGACAGAGAGAGAGAGAGAGAGAGAGAGTAAGACACAGAGAGTAAGACAGAGAGAGACAGAGAGAGAGAGAGAGTTTAAGACAGAGAAGAGAGAGAGAGAGAGAGAGAGAGAGTAAGACAGAGAGAGAGAGAGACAGAGAGGGGGAGAGAGAGAGGGAGAGAGAGAGTAAGACAGAGAGAGAGAGTAAGACAGAGAGAGAGAGAGAGACAGAGAGAGCAGAGAGATCAGAGAGAGAAGAGATGGAGAGAGTAAGACAGAGTTTAGAGAGAGAGAGAGAGAGTAAGACAGAGAGAGAGAGGGAGAGTAAGACAGAGAGAGAGATAGAGACAGAGAGAGAGACAGAGAGAGAGAGAGAGAGAGAGAGAGAGAGAGAGAGAGAGAGAGACAGAGAGAGAGAGAGGGGAGAGTAAGACAGACAGAGAGAGAGTAAGACAGAGAGAGAGTAAGACAGAGAGAGAGTAAGACAGGAAGAGAGAGAGACAGAGAAGAGAGAGAGAGAGAGAGAGAGAGAGAGAGAGAGAGAGAGAGAGAGAGAGAAAGACAGAGAGAGAGAGAGAGTAAGACAGAGAGAGAGAGAGAGCCTAGATTAAGATTTTACTGATGAGGATTGCTTCTGAAATAATACACTCACACAGTTACACCTAGTTACACACACACACACACACACACACACACACACACACACACACACACACACACACACACCATCATCACCAGCCCTCAGTCGAAAGAGGCGTGACAGTGAGTAGTGAGACAGTAGTGATTCAACATGTGACCAGACGGAGAGATCTCCAGTATCTGATGGTGCTTGTTACAATCTGGGACATGATTCCTATCCACACAGATACTGCCCGATACACAGTGTTTAATGGCAGACAGATACTGACCGATACACAGTGTTTAATGGCAGACAGATACTGACCGATACACAGTGTTTAATGGCAGACAGATACTGCCTGATACACAGTGTTTAATGGCAGACAGATACTCCCTGATACACAGTGTTTAATGGCAGACAGATACTCCCTGATACACAGTGTTTAATGGCAGACAGATACTCCCGATACACAGTGTTTAATGGCAGACAGATACTGCCCGATACACAGTGTTTAATGGCAGACAGATACTCCCGATACACAGTGTTTAATGGCAGACAGATACTCCCTGATACACAGTGTTTAATGGCAGACAGATACTGCCCGATACACAGTGTTTAATGGCAGACAGATACTGCCTGATACACAGTGTTTAATGGCAGACAGATACTGCCCGATACACAGTGTTTAATGGCAGACAGATACTCCCGATACACAGTGTTTAATGGCAGACAGATCACACAGTGTTTAATGGAAGACAGATCACACAGTGTTTAATGGCAGACAGATACACAGTGTTTAATGGCAGACCACACAGTGTTTAATGGCAGACAGATCACACAGTGATCTGTCTGCCTCAGATCACTCCGTGCCCCTCTCCGCCAGACCCTCTCCGCCTGCCTCTCTCCGCCACCTCTTCCGCCAGACCCTCTCTCCGCCTGCCTCACACCGTGCCTTCTCCGCCTGCCCCTCTCAGACAGATCTCTCCGCCTGCCCCTCTCCGTGTTTAATGCCAGCCTCTCTCCGCCTGCCCGATCACCGTGTTTAATGGCAGACAGATACTGCCTGCAGATCTCCACTGCCTTTCCGGCAGACAGATCTCCGTGTTTCCGTCTGCCTCTCTCCGACAGATCACTCCGCCTGTCTCTCCGACTGATCACTCCGCCTGCCTTCTCCGCCTGCCCCTCTCCGACAGATCTCTCCGTGCCTCTCTCCGCCTGCCTCTCTCCGCCTGCCTTCTCCGCCTGCCTCTCCGCCTGCCTCTCTCCGCTGCCTCTCTCCGTCTGCCTCTCCGCCTGCCTCTCTCCGCCTGCCTCTCTCCGTCTCCGCCCGCCTCTCTCCGCCTGCCTCTCTCCGCCTGCCTCTCTCCGTCTGCCTCTCCGCCTGCCTCTCTCCGCCCGCCTCTCTCCGCCTGCCTCTCTCCGCCTGCCTCTCTCCGCCTGCCTCTCTCCGCCTGCCTCTCTCCGCCTGCCTCTCTCCGCCTGCCTCTCTCCGCCTGCCTCTCTCCGCCTGCCTCTCTCCGCCTGCCTCTAACCCTCCCCAAAACAGGGCCCAGTGACAGTATGATAGTGATAGGGATAGGGCTAGCTAGACAGACAGCCAATTTCTCCTTTTTCTCATTACGGAGCAGCAGCCACCAGGCCAGGAGTTTCATCTCCCAGCCATCAGGCCAGGAGTTTAATCTCCCAGCAGCAGGCCAGTTTAATCACCAGGCCACCAGGGAGTTTCATCTCCCAGCAGCCACCAGGCCAGGAGTTTCATCTCCCAGCAGCCACCAGGCCAGGAGTTTCATCTCCCAGCAGCCACCAGGCCAGGAGTTTAATCTCCCACCTCTACGGAGCAGCAGCCACCAGGTCAGGAGTTTAATCTCCCAGCAGCCTCCAGGTCAGGAGTTTAATCTCCCAGCAGCCACCAGGCCAGGGGTTTCATCTCCCAGCAGCCACCAGGCCAGGGGTTTCATCTCCCAGCAGCCACCAGGCCAGGAGTTTAATCTCCCACCTCTAGGGGGCAGCAGCCACCAGGCCAGAGGTTTCATCTCCCAGCAGCCACCAGGCCAGGAGTTTAATCTCCCAGCAGCCACCAGGCCAGGGTTTCATCTCCCAGCAGCCACCAGGTCAGGGTTTCATCTCCCAGCAGCCACCAGGCCAGGGGTTTCATCTCCCAGCAGCCACCAGGCCAGGAGTTTAATCTCCCACCTCTAGGGGCAGCAGCCACCAGGCCAGGGGTTTCATCTCCCAGCAGCCACCAGGCCAGGAGTTTAATCTCCCACCTCTAGGGGGCAGCAGCCACCAGGCCAGGGGTTTCATCTCCCAGCAGCCACCAGGCCAGGAGTTTCATCTCCCAGCAGCCACCAGGCCAGGGGTTTCATCTCCCAGCAGCCACCAGGTCAGGAGCAGGAGGGAGCAGAGGAAGGGTTGTTAAGGGTGTGATCCCTCCCAGGTGATTATTGATCTGAGAAGCTGATCGAGGGAAGCCTCCTGACGTGGCAGGATTCATATTGGATATCTTTTGTTTTGGACAGGATCAGATCTGTCGTATAATATTGTTTTGTCAACCATTTGAACATTGAGAAGCTGCTTGGTCTGGTCTCAGCTGAACTCCCCTGGACTCCTGGTAAGTCTCCTTCATCTACACCAGGGGTTAGTAAGAGTCTCTGGGATTCAGGCGTCTGTAACAGTAGTGTCAAAGATGTTTAGAACTGACCCAAGATAGACCACAGCCTGTCGTTTCCAATGGGAGTAAATGAATCATAGTGGGCAGAACAAGTAAGGAGGTGGGCAGAGCCAAGCTTGAGTTAGCGAGATCCTATTGGTGCATTCTAGCATGTATTTGCATATTTCTGTTAGAGAACGCCTACTTTGTGAAGTGAGCGTGTGTGAAATAACTCAATTCGCCCTTTTTCGCTCTTTCTGAAGAATGCAATTAAAAAAAAACTTTGACAAAGAGTAAAGTCTACAAAACTTAGTCCACTCTGTTGTTTTGGAAACAAACAAAAAAAAACGTATTGAGATCAAATGTTTAATCAATGAGAAAATGTACAGAATGTCACAGCCAAAATAACATCTCACACCATCTTCCCCCCACTGCCAGCCACTGGGCTTCCTCTCATCACCATATTTGGTAGTGAATGGAAACGCCAACAAAAAGCTTCACATTTATACATCCGGTGAAATATCTGGCTCGTTATTCTATCTGTGGTAGTGTCTAGACACGTCCACTAGGTGGAAGCAGAGGCTATTAATTTCCTCACTCCAGTCATGTGACCTGAAGTTCAGGACTGTAATCAGTATGGTGAGGAGCATCATAAAGAAGCAGTTCAAACTCACATTTATCCTGTGATTCAGAGACAATTATAAGGACAGCTGGCAAGTGAGAACAAAAGAGACTCTTATTTGTGACACTGAGATTCCTTTTGGGGTTAAAAGTGAACGCTTTAAGAAGGTTTAACTTTAAAAACTTTAAAATTACATTGGTGTTCAACCTCTGTGTGTGTTGGTCCGTGTGTCTCAGACCTCTGTGTGTGTTGGTCCGTGTGTCTCAGACCTCTGTGTGTTTGTCTGTGTGTCTCCAACGTCTGTGTGTGTGTGTCCGTGTGTCTCAGACCTCTGTGTGTGTGTCTGTGTGTCTCAGACCTCTGTGTGTGTGTCCGTGTGTCTCAGACCTCTGTGTGTTGGTCCGTGTGTCTCAGATTGTCCGTGTGTCTCAGACCTCTGTGTGTTTGGACGTGTGTCTCAGACCTCTGTGTGTTTGTCCGTGTGTCTCAGACCTCTGTGTGTTTGTCCGTGTGTCTCTCTGTGTGTGTTGGTCCGTGTGTCTCAGACCTCTGTGTGTTTGTCCGTGTGTCTCAGACCTCTGTGTGTGTGTCCGTGTGTCTCCAACGTCTGTGTGTTTGTACGTGTGTCTCAGACCTCTGTGTGTTGGTCCGTGTGTATCAGACCTCTGTGTGTGTGTCCGTGTGTCTCAGACCTCTGTGTGTGTGTCCGTGTGTCTCACCTGTGTGTTGGTCAGTGTGTCTCAGTGTGTTGTCCGTGTGTCTCAGACCTCTGTGTGTTGGTCAGTGTGTCTCAGACCTCTGTGTGTGTGTCCGTGTGTCTCAGACCTCTGTGTGTTTGTCCGTGTGTCTCAGACCTCTGTGTGTGTGTCCGTGTGTCTCAGACCTCTGTGTGTTGGTCAGTGTGTCTCAGACCTCTGTGTGTGTGTCCGTGTGTCTCAGACCTCTGTGTGTTTGTCCGTGTGTCTCAGACCTCTGTGTGTTGGTCCGTGTGTCTCAGACCTCTGTGTGTGTGTCCGTGTGTCTCAGACCTCTGTGTGTTTGTCCGTGTGTCTCAGACCTCTGTGTGTTGGTCAGTGTGTCTCAGACCTCTGTGTGTTTGTCCGTGTCTCTCAGACCTCTGTGTGTGTGTCAGTGTGTCTCAGACCTCTGTGTGTTTGTCCGTGTGTCTCAGACCTCTGTGTGTTGGTCAGTGTGTCTCAGACCTCTGTGTGTTTGTACGTGTGTCTCAGACCTCTGTGTGTTGGTCCGTGTGTCTCAGACCTCTGTGTGTGTGTCCCTGTGTGTCTCAGACCTCTGTGTGTTGGTCCGTGTGTCTCAGACCTCTGTGTGTTGGTCCGTGTGTCTCAACACGTGAACAGCGTTTGAGAACAAGACGTTTAAAATACTTTTCAACTCAAAACACTTATTTTCTTTTCCCTTTTTTATGCATTTTGTTAACCACAGGGAAGGGACACAGCAGGACACTGGCTGTCTGAATTAACCACAGGGAAGGGAAGGGACACAGCAGGACACTGGCTGTCTGAATTAACCACAGGGAAGGGACACAGCAGGACACTGGCTGTCTGAATTAACCACAGGGAAGGGACACAGCAGGACACTGGCTGTCTGAATTAACCACAGGGAAGGGACACAGCAGGACACTGGCTGTCTGAATTAACCACAGGGAAGGGACACAGCAGGACACTGGCTGTCTGAATTAACCACAGGGAAGGGACACAGCAGGACACTGGCTGTCTGAATTAACCACAGGGAAGGGACACAGCAGGACACTGGCTGTCTGAATTAACCACAGGGAAGGGACACAGCAGGACACTGGCTGTCTGAATTAACCACAGGGAAGGGACACAGCAGGACACTGGCTGTCTGAATTAACCACAGGGAGGGATACAGCAGGACACTGGCTGTCTGAATTAACCCCAGGGAAGGGACACAGCAGGACACTGGCTGTCTGAATTAACCACAGGGAAGGGAAGGGACACAGCAGGACACTGGCTGTCTGAATTAACCACAGGGAAGGGACACAGCAGGACACTGGCTGTCTGAATTAACCACAGGGAAGGGAAGCAGGACACTGGCTGTCTGAATTAACACAGCAGCAGGACACTGGCTGTCTGAATTAACCACAGGGAAGGGACACAGCAGGACACTGGCTGTCTGAATTAACACACAGGGAAGGGACACAGCAGGACACTGGCTGTCTGAATTAACCACAGGGAAGGGACACAGCAGGACACTGGCTGTCTGAATTAACCACAGGGAAGGGACACAGCAGGACACTGGCTGTCTGAATTAACCCCAGGGAAGGGACACAGCAGGACACTGGCTGTCTGAATTAACCACAGGGAAGGGACACAGCAGGACACTGGCTGTCTGAATTAACCACAGGGAAGGGAAGGGACACAGCAGGACACTGGCTGTCTGAATTAACCACAGGGAAGGGACACAGCAGGACACTGGCTGTCTGAATTAACCACAGGGAAGGGACACAGCAGGACACTGGCTGTCTGAATTAACCACAGGGAAGGGACACAGCAGGACACTGGCTGTCTGAATTAACAGCAGGACACTGGCTGTCTGAATTAACCACAGGGAAGGGACACAGCAGGACACTGGCTGTCTGAATTAACCACAGGGAAGGGACACAGCAGGACACTGGCTGTCTGAATTAACCACAGGGAAGGGACACAGCAGGACACTGGCTGTCTGAATTAACCACAGGGAAGGGACACAGCAGGACACTGGCTGTCTGAATTAACCACAGGGAAGGGAAGCAGGACACTGGCTGTCTGACACAGCAGGACACTGGCTGTCTGAATTAACCACAGGGAAGGGATACAGCAGGTCACTGGCTGTCTGAATTAACCACAGGGAAGGGATACAGCAGGACACTGGCTGTCTGAATTAACCACAGGGAAGGGATACAGCAGGACACTGGCTGTCTGAATTAACCACAGGGAGAGACACAGCAGGACACTGGCTGTCTGAATTAACCACAGGGAAGGGACACAGCAGGACACTGGCTGTCTGAATTAACCACAGGGAAGGGACACAGCAGGACACTGGCTGTCTGAATTAACCACAGGGAAGGGACACAGCAGGACACTGGCTGTCTGAATTAACCACAGGGAAGGGATACAGCAGGACACTGGCTGTCTGAATTAACCACAGGGAAGGGACACAGCAGGACACTGGCTGTCTGACACAGCAGGACACTGGCTGTCTGAATTAACCACAGGGAAGGGACACAGCAGGACACTGGCTGTCTGAATTAACCACAGGGAAGGGACACAGCAGGACACTGGCTGTCTGAATTAACCACAGGGAAGGGAAGGGACACAGCAGGACACTGGCTGTCTGAATTAACCCAGGGAAGGGACACAGCAGGACACTGGCTGTCTGAATTAACCACAGGGAAGGGACACAGCAGGACACTGGCTGTCTGAATTAACCACAGGGAAGGGATACAGCAGGACACTGGCTGTCTGAATTAACCACAGGGAAGGGACACAGCAGGACACTGGCTGTCTGAATTAACCACAGGGACACAGCAGGACACTGGCTGTCTGAATTAACCACAGGGAAGGGACACAGCAGGACACTGGCTGTCTGAATTAACCACAGGGAAGGGACACAGCAGGACACTGGCACAGCAGGACACTGGCTGTCTGAATTAACCACAGGGAAGGGACACAGCAGGACACTGGCTGTCTGAATTAACCACAGGGAAGGGACACAGCAGGACACTGGCTGTCTGAATTAACCACAGGGAAGGGACACAGCAGGACACTGGCTGTCTGAATTAACCACAGGGAAGGGACACAGCAGGACACTGGCTGTCTGAATTAACCACAGGGAAGGGACACAGCAGGACACTGGCTGTCTGAATTAACCACAGGGAAGGGACACAGCAGGACACTGGCTGTCTGAATTAACCACAGGGAAGGGACACAGCAGGACACTGGCTGTCTGAATTAACCACAGGGAAGGGACACAGCAGGACACTGGCTGTCTGAATTAACCACAGGGAAGGGACACAGCAGGACACTGGCTGTCTGAATTAACCACAGGGAAGGGACACAGCAGGACACTGGCTGTCTGAATTAACCAAGGGAAGGGACACAGCAGGACACTGGCTGTCTGAATTAACCACAGGGAAGGGAAGGGACACAGCAGGACACTGGCTGTCTGAATTAACCACAGGGAAGGGACACAGCAGGACACTGGCTGTCTGAATTAACCACAGGGAAGGGACACAGCAGGACACTGGCTGTCTGAATTAACCACAGGAAGGGGAAGGGACACAGCAGGACACTGGCTGTCTGAATTAACCACAGGGAAGGGACACAGCAGGACACTGGCTGTCTGAATTAACCACAGGGAAGGGACACAGCAGGACACTGGCTGTCTGAATTAACCACAGGGGGAAGGGACACAGCAGGACACTGGCTGTCTGAATTAACCACAGGGAAGGGACACAGCAGGACACTGGCTGTCTGAATTAACCACAGGGGGAAGGGACACAGCAGGACACTGGCTGTCTGAATTAACCACAGGGAAGGGACACAGCAGGACACTGGCTGTCTGAATTAACCACAGGGAAGGGACACAGCAGGACACTGGCTGTCTGAATTAACCACAGGGAAGGGACACAGCAGGACACTGGCTGTCTGAATTAACCCAGGGAAGGGACACAGCAGGACACTGGCTGTCTGAATTAACCACAGGGAAGGGACACAGCAGGACACTGGCTGTCTGAATTAACAGCAGGACACTGGCTGTCTGAATTAACCACAGGGAAGGGACACAGCAGGACACTGGCTGTCTGAATTAACCACAGGGAAGGGACACAGCAGGACACTGGCTGTCTGAATTAACCACAGGGAAGGGATACAGCAGGACACTGGCTGTCTGCAGGGAAGGGACACAGCAGGACACTGGCTGTCTGAATTAACCCCAGGGAAGGGATACAGCAGGACACTTGCTGTCTGAATTAACCACAGGGAAGGGATACAGCAGGACACTGGCTGTCTGAATTAACCACAGGGAAGAGATACAGCAGGACACTGGCTGTCTGAATTAACTACAGGGAAGAGATACAGCAGGACACTGGCTGTCTGAATTAACCACAGGGATGGGACACAGCAGGACACTGGCTGTCTGAATTAACCACAGGGAAGGGACACAGCAGGACACTGGCTGTCTGAATTAACCACAGGGAAGGGAAGGGACACAGCAGGACACTGGCTGTCTGAATTAACCACAGGGGGAAGGGACACAGCAGGACACTGGCTGTCTGAATTAACCACAGGGAAGGGACACAGCAGGACACTGGCTGTCTGAATTAACCACAGGGAAGGGACACAGCAGGACACTGGCTGTCTGAATTAACCACAGGGAAGGGACACAGCAGGACACTGGCTGTCTGAATTAACCACAGGGAAGGGACACAGCAGGACACTGGCTGTCTGAATTAACCACAGGGAAGGGACACAGCAGGACACTGGCTGTCTGAATTAACCACAGGGAAGGGACACAGCAGGACACTGGCTGTCTGAATTAACCACAGGGAAGGGACACAGCAGGACACTGGCTGTCTGAATTAACCACAGGGAAGGGACACAGCAGGACACTGGCTGTCTGAATTAACCACAGGGAAGGGAAGGGACACAGCAGGACACTGGCTGTCTGAATTAACCACAGGGAAGGGACACAGCAGGACACTGGCTGTCTGAATTAACCACAGGGAAGGGACACAGCAGGACACTGGCTGTCTGAATTAACCACAGGGAAGAGACACAGCAGGACACTGGCTGTCTGAATTAACCACAGGGACACTGGCTGTCTGAATTAGGGACACAGCAGGAACTGGCTGTCTGAATTAACCACAGGGAAGAGATACAGCAGGACACTGGCTGTCTGAATTAACCACAGGGAAGGGACACAGCAGGACACTGGCTGTCTGAATTAACCACAGGGAAGGGAAGGGACACAGCAGGACACTGGCTGTCTGAATTAACCCCAGGGAAGGGACACAGCAGGACACTGGCTGTCTGAATTAACCACAGGGAAGGGACACAGCAGGACACTGGCTGTCTGAATTAACCACAGGGAAGGGATACAGCAGGACACTGGCTGTCTGAATTAACCACAGGGAAGGGACACAGCAGGACACTGGCTGTCTGAATTAACCACAGGGGAGGGACACAGCAGGACACTGGCTGTCTGAATTAACCACAGGGAAGGGACACAGCAGGACACTGGCTGTCTGAATTAACCACAGGGAAGGGACACAGCAGGACACTGGCTGTCTGAATTAACCACAGGGAAGAGATACAGCAGGACACTGGCTGTCTGAATTAACCACAGGGAAGGGAAGGGACACAGCAGGACACTGGCTGTCTGAATTAACCACAGGGAAGGGACACAGCAGGACACTGGCTGTCTGAATTAACCACAGGGAAGGGAAGCAGGACACTGGCTGTCTGAATTAACCACAGGGAAGGGACACAGCAGGACACTGGCTGTCTGAATTAAGCAGGACACTGGCTGTCTGAATTAACCCCAGGGAAGGGACACAGCAGGACACTGGCTGTCTGAATTAACCACAGGGAAGGGAAGGGACACAGCAGGACACTGGCTGTCTGAATTAACCACAGGGAAGGGAAGGGACACAGCAGGACACTGGCTGTCTGAATTAACCACAGGGAAGGGACACAGCAGGACACTGGCTGTCTGAATTAACCACAGGGAAGGGACACAGCAGGACACTGGCTGTCTGAATTAACCACAGGGAAGGGACACAGCAGGACACTGGCTGTCTGAATTAACCACAGGGAAGGGAAGGGACACAGCAGGACACTGGCTGTCTGAATTAACCACAGGGAAGGGACACAGCAGGACACTGGCTGTCTGAATTAACCACAGGGAAGGGAAGGGACACAGCAGGACACTGGCTGTCTGAATTAACCACAGGGAAGGGACACAGCAGGACACTGGCTGTCTGAATTAACCACAGGGAAGGGACACAGCAGGACACTGGCTGTCTGAATTAACCCCAGGGAACCACAGCAGGACACTGGCTGTCTGAAGGGAAGGGACACAGCAGGACACTGGCTGTCTGAATTAACCACAGGGAAGGGACACAGCAGGACACTGGCTGTCTGAAGAAGTAGAGGGAGGTACTGTGTTGAGGGAGGTGCTGTGTTGAGGGAGGTGCTGTGTTGAGGGAGGTGCTGTGTTGAGGGAGGTGCTGTGTTGAGGGAGGTGCTGTGTTGAGGGAGGTGCTGTGTTGAGGGAGGTACTGTGTTGAGGGAGGTGCTGTGTTGAGGGAGGTGCTGTGTTGAGGGAGGTGCTGTGTTGAGGGAGGTGCTGTGTTGAGGGAGGTACTGTGTTGAGGGAGGTGCTGTGTTGAGGAGGTGCTGTGTTGAGGGAGGTGCTGTGTTGAGGGAGGTGCTGTGTTGCTGTGTTGAGGGAGGTGCTGTGTTGAGGAGGCTGTGTTGAGGGAGGTGCTGTGGAGGAGGCGCTGTGTTGAGGGAGGCGCTGTGTTGAGGGGGTGCTGTGTTGAGGGAGGTGCTGTGTTGAGGGAGGTGCTGTGTTGAGGGAGGTGCTGTGTTGAGGGAGGTGCTGTGTTGAGGGAGGTTCTGTGTTGAGGGAGGTGCTGTGTTGAGGGAGGTGCTGTGTTGAGGAGGGAGGTGAGGTGCTGTGTGAGGGAGGTGCTGTGTTGAGGGAGGTGCTGTGTTGAGGAGGTGCTGTGTTGAGGAGGTGCTGTGTTGTGCTGTGTTGAGGAGGTGCTGTGTTGAGGGAGGTACTGTGTTGTGTTGTTGAGGGAGGTGCTGTGTTGAGGAGGTGCTGGTGAGGGAGGCTGTGTTGAGGGAGGTGCTGTGTTGAGGGAGGTGCTGGTGCTGTGTTGAGGGAGGTGCTGTGTTGAGGGAGGTGCTGTGTTGGGAGGTGCTGTGTTGAGGGAGGTGCTGTGTTGAGGGAGGTGGTGCTGTGTTGAGGGAGGTGGTGCTGTGTTGAGGAGGTGCTGTGTTGAGGAGGTGCTGTGTTGAGGGAGGTACTGTGTTGAGGGAGGTGCTGTGTTGAGGGAGGTGCTGTGTTGAGGGAGGTGCTGTGTTGAGGGAGGTGCTGTGTTGAGGGAGGTACTGTGTTGAGGGAGGTGCTGTGTTGAGGGAGGTGCTGTGTTGAGGGAGGTGCTGTGTTGAGGGAGGTGCTGTGTTGAGGGAGGTGCTGTGTTGAGGGAGGTGCTGTGTTGACAAAAACCTAAAGGTACACCAGGACTGAGTTTGGGGAAACACTGGGATAGGGGGCAGCATTTTCACTTTTGGATGAAAAGCGTGCCCAGATTAAACTGCCTGTTACTCAGTCCCAGATGCTAATATATGCATAGTATTAGTAGTTATGGATGGAAAACACTCTGAAGTTTCTAAAACTGTTTGAATGATGTCTGTGAGTATAACAGAACTCGTATGGCAGGCATAAACCTGAGACAAAATCCAACCAGGAAGTGGGAAATCTGAGGTTGGTCGTTTTTCAACTCAGCCCCTATTGGGCATAACACATTGGTTATGTTGTACTTCCGAAGGCTTCCACTAGATGTCAACGGTCTTTAGAACCTTGTTTCAGGCTTCGACTGTGAAGGGGGGCTGAATGAGAGGGGATTGAGTCAGGTGTCTGGCAGAGAGCCACGGGCTCGTGACACGCGGTCATGAGAGAGTTCGCTCGCGTTCCATTGCTTTTGTACAGACAAAGGAATTCTCCGGTTGGGACAATATTGAAGAGTTATGATAAAAACATCCTAAAGATTGATCCTATACTTCGTTTGATATGTTTCTACGACCAGTAATATAACTGTTTGGACTTTTCATCTGACCTTTCCGCTGGACTTGCAAGCGCGTTTGGATTTGTTTAGCAAACACCCTAACAAAAGGAGGTATATGGACATAAATGATCAACTCTATCGAAGAAATGAAACATTTATGGTGGAACTGGGATTCCTGGGAGTGCATTCTGATGAAGATCATGAAAAGTAAGTGACTATTTATAATGCTATTTCTGACTAATGTTGACTACACAACATGGCGGATATTTCTTTGGCTGCTTTGGGCTCTGAGCGCCATACTCAGATTATTGCATGGTTTGCTTTTTCCGTAAAGTTAAAAAAAAATCTGACACAGCGGTTGCATTAAGTAGAAGTTAATCTAAAGTTCCATGTATAATAGTTGAATCTTTTATCAATGTTTATGATGAGTATTTCTGTAAATTGATGTGGCTCTGCAAAATCACAGCATGTTTTGGAACTACAGAACATAACACGTCAATGTAAAATGCAATTTTTGGATATAAATATGAACTTTATCGAACTAAACATACATGTATTGTGTAACATGAAGTCCTATGAGTGTCATCTGATGAAGATCATCAAAGGTTAGTGATTCATTTTATCTATATTTGTGCTTTTTGTGACTCCTCTCTTTGGCTGGAAAAATGGCTGTGTTTTTCAGTGACTTGGTGGTGACCTAACATAATCGTTTGTTAAAGCTTTCGCTGTAAAGCCTTTTTGAAATCAGACACTGTGGCTGGAATAACGAGAATGTTATCTTTAAAAAGGTGCCTAATACTTGTATGTTTGAGAAATTTGATTTATGAGATTTCTGTTGTTGGAATTTGGCACCCCGCTAGCGGAACCCTGTTCCCAGACAGGATAAGAGGTTCTCCAAAATTCAAATATTCCAGGTTGTACTTTACAGGTTAAACTGATAACTACAGATATGTAGAATGATTTGGCAACGGATCTGTGTGTGCCTGCCTGTATACGAGTGTGTGTGTGTGTGTGTGTGTGTGTGTGTGTGTGTGTGTGTGTGTGTGTGTGTGTGTGTGTGTGTGTGTGTGTGTGTGTGTGTGTGTCCTCACCTCTGCAGATCTGCACCAGTCCCACAGCTATGATGAGTCCCAGAGCCAGCAGCTTGGCCACCGTGAACAGGTCCTGGATCCTGGTGGCCCAGCGAACACTGGAACAGTTTACCCACGTCAGGAACACTGGGACAGAGAGAGAGAGGTGACTAACCATGTACTCTAACCCAGGAACACTGGGACAGAGAGACAGAGAGGTGACTAACCATGTACTCTAACCCAGGAACACTGAGACAGAGAGGTGACTAACCATGTACTCTAACCCAGGAACACTGGGACAGAGACAGAGAGGTGACTAACCATGTACTCTAACCCAGGAACACTGGGACAGAGAGACAGAGAGGTGACTAACCATGTAGTCTAACCCAGGAACACTGGGACAGACAGAGAGGTGACTAACCATGTACTCTAACCCAGGAACACTGGGACAGAGAGACAGAGAGAGGTGACTAACCATGTACTCTAACCCAGGAACACTGGGACAGAGAGACAGAGAGGTGACTAACCATGTACTCTAACCCAGGAACACTGGGACAGAGAGACAGAGAGGTGACTAACCATGTACTCTAACCCAGGAACACTGGGACAGAGACAGAGAGGTGACTAACCATGTACTCTAACCCAGGAACACTGGGACAGAGAGACAGAGAGGTGACTAACCATGTACTCTAACCCAGGAACACTGGGACAGAGACAGAGAGGTGACTAACCATGTACTCTAACCCAGGAACACTGGGACAGAGACAGAGAGGTGACTAACCATGTACTCTAACCCAGGAACACTGGGACAGAGAGAGAGAGAGGTGACTAACCATGTACTCTAACCCAGGAACACTGGGACAGAGACAGAGAGGTGACTAACCATGTACTCTAACCCAGGAACACTGGGACAGAGACAGAGAGGTGACTAACCATGTACTCTAACCCAGGAACACTGGGACAGAGACAGAGAGGTGACTAACCATGTACTCTAACCCAGGAACACTGGGACAGAGACAGAGAGGTGACTAACCATGTACTCTAACCCAGGAACACTGGGACAGAGACAGAGAGGTGACTAACCATGTACTCTAACCCAGGAACACTGGGACAGAGACAGAGAGGTGACTAACCATGTACTCTAACCCAGGAACACTGGGACAGAGACAGAGAGGTGACTAACCATGTACTCTAACCCAGGAACACTGGGACAGAGACAGAGAGAGGTGACTAACCATGTACTCTAACCCAGGAACACTGGGACAGAGAGACAGAGAGAGGTGACTAACCATGTACTCTAACCCAGGAACACTGGGACAGAGAGACAGAGGTGACTAACCATGTACTCTAACCCAGGAACACTGGGACAGAGAGACAGAGAGGTGACTAACCATGTACTCTAACCCAGGAACACTGGGACAGAGACAGAGAGAGGTCACTAACCATGTACTCTAACCCAGGAACACTGGGACAGAGAGACAGAGAGGTGACTAACCATGTACTCTAACCCAGGAACACTGGGACAGCGTGACAGAGAGAGGTGACTAACCATGTACTCTAACCCAGGAACACTGGGACAGAGACAGAGAGGTGACTAACCATGTACACTAACCCAGGAACACTGGGACAGAGAGACAGAGGTGACTAACCATGTACACTAACCCAGGAACACTGGGACAGAGACAGAGAGAGGTGACTAACCATGTACTCTAACCCAGGAACACTGGCGCAGAGACAGAGAGGTGACTAACCATGTACTCTAACCCAGGAACACTGGGGCAGAGAGACAGAGAGAGGTGACTAACCATGTACTCTAACCCAGGAACACTGGGGCAGAGAGACAGAGAGAGGTGACTAACCATGTACTCTAACCCAGGAACACTGGGACAGAGAGACAGAGAGGTGACTAACCATGTACTCTAACCCAGGAACACTGGGACAGAGACAGAGAGGTGACTAACCATGTACTCTAACCCAGGAACACTGGGACAGAGACAGAGAGGTGACTAACCATGTACTCTAACCCAGGAACACTGGGACAGAGACAGAGAGGTGACTAACCATGTACTCTAACCCAGGAACACTGGGACAGAGACAGAGAGAGGTGACTAACCATGTACTAACCCAGGAACACTAGGTGACTAACCATGTACTCTAACCCAGGAACACTGGGACAGAGAGACAGAGAGGGGTGACTAACCATGTACTCTAACCCAGGAACACTGGGACAGAGAGACAGAGAGGTGACTAACCATGTACTCTAACCCAGGAACACTGGGACAGAGACAGAGAGGTGACTAACCATGTACTCTAACCCAGGAACACTGGGACAGAGACAGAGAGGTGACTAACCATGTACTCTAACCCAGGAACACTGGGACAGAGACAGAGAGGTGACTAACCATGTACTCTAACCCAGGAACACTGGGACAGGGACAGAGAGAGAGGTGACTAACCATGTACTCTAACCCAGGAACACTGGGACAGAGAGACAGAGGTGACTAACCATGTACTCTAACCCAGGAACACTGGGACAGAGAGACAGAGAGGTGACTAACCATGTACTCTAACCCAGGAACACTGGGACAGTGACTAACCACTCTAACCCAGGAACACTGGGACAGAGAGACAGAGAGGTGACTAACCATGTACTCTAACCCAGGAACACTGGGACAGAGACAGAGAGGTGACTAACCATGTACTCTAACCCAGGAACACTGGGACAGAGAGACAGAGAGAGGTGACTAACCATGTACTCTAACCCAGGAACACTGGGACAGAGAGACAGAGAGGTGACTAACCATGTACTCTAACCCAGGAACACTGGGACAGAGACAGAGAGGTGACTAACCATGTACTCTAACCCAGGAACACTGGGACAGAGAGACAGAGGTGACTAACCATGTACACTAACCCAGGAACACTGGGACAGAGACAGAGAGAGGTGACTAACCATGTACTCTAACCCAGGAACACTGGGCAGAGACAGAGAGAGGTGACTAACCATGTACTCTGAACACTGGGACAGAGAGACAGAGAGGGTGACTAACCATGTACTCTAACCCAGGAACACTGGCGCAGAGACAGAGAGGTGACTAACCATGTACTCTAACCCAGGAACACTGGGGCAGAGAGACAGAGAGAGGTGACTAACCATGTACTCTAACCCAGGAACACTGGGACAGAGAGACAGAGAGAGGTGACTAACCATGTACTCTAACCCAGGAACACTGGGACAGAGACAGAGAGGTGACTAACCATGTACTCTAACCCAGGAACACTGGGACAGAGACAGAGAGGTGACTAACCATGTACTCTAACCCAGGAACACTGGGACAGAGACAGAGAGGTGACTAACCATGTACTCTAACCCAGGAACACTGGGACAGAGACAGAGAGGTGACTAACCATGTACTCTAACCCAGGAACACTGGGGCAGAGAGAGGTGACTAACCATGTACTCTAACCCAGGAACACTGGGACAGAGAGACAGAGAGGGGTGACTAACCATGTACTCTAACCCAGGAACCCTGAGACAGAGAGACAGAGAAGTGACTAACCATGTACTCTAACCCAGGAACACTGGGACAGAGAGACAGAGATAAGAGGTGACTAACCATGTACTCTAACCCAGGAACCCTGAACACTGGAAAGGCTGTATGGTCTGGTACAGGCTGTATGGTCTGGTACAGGCTGCATGGTAAGGCTGTCTGGTCTGGTACAGGCTGTCTGGTCCTGGTACAGGCTGTATGGTCTGGTACAGGCTGTATGGTAAGGCTGTATGGTCTGGTACAGGCTGTATGGTCTGGTACAGGCTGTATGGTAAGGCTGTATGGTCTGGTACAGGCTGTCTGGTAAGGCTGTATGGTCTGGTACAGGCTGTCTGGTAAGGCTGTATGGTCTGGTACAGGCTGCATGGTAAGGCTGTATGGTCTGGTACAGGCTGCATGGTAAGGCTGTATGGTCTGGTACAGGCTGTGTGGTCTGGTACAGGCTGTATAGCCTGGTACAGGCTGTATGGTCTGGTACAGGCTGTGTGGTCTGGTACAGGCTGTCTGGTCTGGTACAGGCTGTATAGCCTGGTACAGGCTGTGTGGTCTGGTACAGGCTGTGTGGTCTGGTACAGGCTGTCTGGTACAGGCTGTATGATCCTGGTACAGGCTGTATGATCCTGGTACAGGCTGTATGATCCTGGCTGTATGGTCCTGGTACAGGCTGTATGATCCTGGTACAGGTTGTCTGGCCTGGTACAGGTTGTCTGGTCCTGGTACAGGCTGTATGGTCTGGTACAGGTTGTCTGGCCTGGTAGAGGCTGTATGATCCTGGGACAGGATGTCTGGTAAAGGCTGTCTGGTCCTGGTACAGGCTGTCTGGTCTGGTACAGGCTGTCTGGTCCTGGTACAGGCTGTATGATCCTGGTACAGGCTGTATGGTCCTGGTACAGGCTGTCTGGTCCTGGTACAGGCTGTCTGGTCCTGGTACAGGCTGTATGATCCTGGTACAGGCTGTCTGGTCTGGTACAGGCTGTATGATCCTGGTACAGGCTGTCTGGTCTGGTACAGGCTGTATGATCCTGGTACAGGCTGTATGGTCTGGTAAGGATGTCTGGTCTGGTACAGGCTGTCTGGTCTGGTACAGGCTGTATGGTCTGGTATAGGCTGTGTGGTCTGGTACAGGCTGTATAGCCTGGTACAGGCTGTGTGGTCTGGTACAGGCTGTCTGGTACAGGCTGTATGATCCTGGTACAGGCTGTATGATCCTGGTACAGGCTGTATGGTCTTGTAAGGCTGTATGTTCTGGTACAGGCTGTCTGGTCTGGTACAGGCTGTATGGTCTGGTATAGGCTGTGTGGTCTGGTATAGGCTGTATAGCCTGGTACAGGCTGTGTGGTAAGGCTGTGTGGTCTGGTACAGGCTGTCTGGTACAGGCTGTGTGGTCTGGTACATGATGTCTGGTATGGTACAGGCTGTATGATCCTGGTACAGGCTGTCTGGTCTGGAACAGGCTGTATGGTAAGGCTGTATGGTCTGGTACATGTTGTTTGGCCTGGTACAGGCTGTATGGTCCTGGTACAGGCTGTCTGGTCTGGTCCAGGCTGTATGGTAAGGCTGTATGGTCTGGTCCAGGTTGTCTGGCCTGGTACAGGCTGTATGGTCCTGGTACAGGCTGTCTGGTCTGGTCCAGGCTGTATCGTAAGGCTGTATGGTCTGGTACTGGTTGTCTGGCCTGGTACAGGCTGTATGGTCCTGGTACAGGCTGTATGGTCCTGGTACAGGCTGTATGGTCCTGGTACAGGCTGTCTGGTAAGGCTGTATGGTAAGGCTGTATGGTCCTGGTACAGGTTGTCTGGCCCTGGTACAGGTTGTCTGGCCTGGTACAGGCCGTCTGGTCTGGGACAGGTTGTCTGGCCTGGTACAGGCTGTCTGGTCTGATACAGCTTGTCTGGTCCTGGTACAGGCTGTGTGGTCTGCTACAGGCTGTCTGGTCTGGTCCAGGCTGTATGATCCTGGTACAGGCTGTCTGGTCTGGTCCAGGCTTTATGGTCTGGTACAGGCTGTCTGGTCTGCTACAGGCTGTATGATCCTGGTACAGGCTGTATGATCCTGGTACATGCCGTCTGGTCTGGTACAGGCTGTATGATCCTGGTACAGGCTGTCTGGTCTGGTACAGGCTGTATGGTCTGGTACAGGCTGTCTGGTCTGGTACAGGCTGTCTGGTCTGGTACAGGCTGTATGGTCCTGGTACAGGCTGTATGATCCTGGTACAGGCTGTCTGGTCTGGTACAGGCTGTATGGTCCTGGTACAGGCTGTATGGTCTGGTACAGGCTGTATGATCCTGGTACAGGCTGTATGATCCTGGTACAGGCTGTATGGTCTGCTACAGGCTGTATGGTCCTGGTACAGGCTGTCTGGTCCTGGTACAGGCTGTCTGGTCTGGTACAGGCTGTCTGGTCTGGTACAGGCTGTATGGTCCTGGTACAGGCTGTCTGGTCTGGTACAGGCTGTATGGTCCTGGTACAGGCTGTCTGGTCCTGGTACAGGCTGTATGATCCTGGTACAGGCTGTATGATCCTGGTACAGGCTGTATGGTCTGGTACAGGCTGTATGATCCTGGTACAGGCTGTATGGTCTGGTACAGGCTGTATGATCCTGGTACAGGCTGTATGATCCTGGTACAGGCTGTATGATCCTGGTACAGGCTGTATGATCCTGGTACAGGCTGTATGATCCTGGTACAGGCTGTATGATCCTGGTACAGGCTGTATGGTCTGGTACAGGCTGTATGTTCCTGGTACAGGCTGTCTGGTCTGGTACAGGCTGTATGGTCCTGGTACAGGCTGTATGATCCTGGTACAGGCTGTATGTTCCTGGTACAGGCTGTATGATCCTGGTACAGGCTGTCTGGTCTGGTACAGGCTGTATGGTCCTGGTACAGGCTGTATGATCCTGGTACAGGCTGTATGATCCTGGTACAGGCTGTATGATCCTGGTACAGGCTGTCTGGTCTGGTACAGGCTGTGTGGTCCTGGTACAGGCTGTATGGTCCTGGTACAGGCTGTATGGTCCTGGTACAGGCTGTCTGGTCTGGTACAGGCTGTCTGGCCTGGTACAGGCTGTATGGTCCTGGTACAGGCTGTATGATCCTGGTACAGGCTGTCTGGTCTGGTACAGGTTGTCTGGCCTGGTACAGGCTGTATGGTCCTGGTACAGGCTGTATGATCCTGGTACAGGCTGTATGATCCTGGTACAGGCTGTGTGATCCTGGTACAGGCTGTATGGCCTGGTACAGGCTGTATGATCCTGGTACAGGCTGTATGATCCTGGTACAGGCTGTATGATCCTGGTACAGGCTGTATGATCCTGGTACAGGCTGTATGGTCCTGGTACAGGCTGTATGATCCTGGTACAGGCTGTATGATCCTGGTACAGGCTGTATGGTCCTGGTACAGGCTGTATGGTCTGGTACAGCTTGTCTGGTCTGGTACAGGCTGTATGGTCCTGGTACAGGCTGTATGGTCTGGTACAGGCTGTATGGTCCTGGTACAGGCTGTATGATCCTGGTACAGGCTGTCTGGTCTGGTACAGGCTGTCTGGTCTGGTACAGGCTGTCTGGTCTGGTACAGGCTGTATGATCCTGGTACAGGCTGTATGATCCTGGTACAGGCTGTATGATCCTGGTACAGGCTGTCTGGTCCTGGTACAGGCTGTATGGTCCTGGTACAGGCTGTATGGTCCTGGTACAGGCTGTATGGTCCTGGTACAGGCTGTATGGTCTGGTACAGGCTGTATGGTCCTGGTACAGGCTGTATGATCCTGGTACAGGCTGTATGATCCTGGTACAGGCTGTATGGTCCTGGTACAGGCTGTATGGTCCTGGTACAGGCTGTATGGTCTGGTACAGGCCTGGTACAGGCTGTATGGTCCTGGTACAGGCTGTCTGGTCTGGTACAGGCTGTATGGTCCTGGTACAGGCTGTATGATCCTGGTACAGGCTGTCTGGTCCTGGTACAGGCTGTCTGGTCCTGGTACAGGCTGTATGGTCCTGGTACAGGCTGTCTGGTCTGGTACAGGCTGTATGATCCTGGTACAGGCTGTCTGGTCTGGTACAGGCTCTCTGGTCTGGTACAGGCTGTATGATCCTGGTACAGGCTGTATGATCCTGGTACAGGCTGTCTGGTCTGGTACAGGCTGTATGGTCTGGTACAGGCTGTCTGGTCTGCTACAGGCTGTCTGGTCTGGTACAGGCTGTCTGGTCTGGTACAGGCTGTCTGGTCTGGTACAGGCTGTATGATCCTGGTACAGGCTGTATGTTCCTGGTACAGGCTGTATGTTCCTGGTAGAGGCTGTATGATCCTGGGACAGGCTGTCTGGTCTGGTACAGGCTGTATGATCCTGGTACAGGCTGTCTGGTCTGGTACAGGCTCTCTGGTCTGGTACAGGTTGTATTGTCCTGGTACAGGCTGTATGATCCTGGTACAGGCTGTCTGGTCTGGTACAGGCTGTATGGTCTGGTACAGGCTGTCTGGTCTGGTACAGGCTGTATGATCCTGGTACAGGCTGTATGTTCCTGGTACAGGCTGTATGTTCCTGGTACAGGCTGTATGTTCCTGGTAGAGGCTGTATGATCCTGGTACAGGATGTCTGGTAAGGCTGTATGATCCTGGTACAGGCTGTCTGGTCTGGTACAGGCTGTGTGGTCCTGGTACAGGCTGTCTGGTCTGGTACAGGCTGTCTGGTCTGGTACAGGCTGTATGGTCCTGGTACAGGCTGTATGGTCCTGGTACAGGCTGTCTGGTCTGGTACAGGCTGTCTGGTAAGGCTGTATGGTCTTCTACAGGCTGTATGGTCCTGGTACAGGCTGTATGATCCTGGTACAGGCTGTCTGGTCTGGTACAGGCTGTATGATCCTGGTACAGGCTGTATGATCCTGGTACAGGCTGTATGATCCTGGTACAGGCTGTATGGTCCTGGTACAGGCTGTATGATCCTGGTACAGGCTGTATGGTCCTGGTACAGGCTGTATGGTCCTGGTACAGGCTGTATGATCCTGGTACAGGCTGTATGGTCCTGGTACAGGCTGTATGGTCCTGGTACAGGCTGTATGGTCCTGGTACAGGCTGTATGATCCTGGTACAGGCTGTCTGGTCTGGTACAGGCTGTATGGTCCTGGTACAGGCTGTCTGGTCTGGTACAGGCTGTATGGCTGGTACAGGCTGTATGGTCCTGGTACAGGCTGTATGATCCTGGTACAGGCTGTATGATACTGGTACAGGATGTATGGTCCTGGTACAGGCTGTATGGTCCTGGTACAGGCTGTATGATCCTGGTACAGAGGCCCGTCAAAATAAAAAGTGGGGTTCCACCTTACTGATGAAACATGAGCTCATCACAATAATTAAACAAAATGTCAAACTGTAAGGCCATTACACCACTCTATCATTACCATGACAGACGCATGACAAACTAGTACAGGCTGTCTCTCTCTCTCTCTCTGTCTCTCTCTCTCTGCTCCCTCTCTCTCTCTGCTCCCTCTCTCTCTCTCCTCCCTCTCTCTCTCTCCTCCCTCTCTCTCTCTCCTCCCTCTCTCTCTCTCTCTCCTCCCTCTCTCCTCTCTTCCCTCTCTCCTTTTTCTGTCGATCTGGAACGACACAAGTGGAATCACAAGCTCCATTGCAGGAAGTGAGTGAGTTTAGAGGGAGGGGCACGACGTGGCTAATCAGAACAGCATGGCTGGGCTGGCAGAGGGCCTGTCTGGTGTCTCGTATCCCTCCAGTCAGAGGGCTCTATTCATCTGCTGCATGGTGGTGATACACCCGGTCATCCCCAGTGGGAGACACACATTAAACTGAACTGAAACAGAGGAAACTTGGCCTAGTATTGAATCAGCTGTGTTTCTGTAGGTGTATTATCCACGCAGACCAACAAAGACGCTGGTCTCGGGTCAGTTTCCTTCTTCATTTTCCCCCCTTTAATGGTTAAGGTTGGAGGAATCTGATCCTAGATCTGTAGCTATCTACATCAGTGTAGTGTAGTCCCGTGTAGTATGTTACCACTTCCGGTGTCAATGTGTTTAGTTACAGCAGCAGCAAGCTGGGACACAGGGGCCCTGTCCCCAGGGAGAGGAGGGGGCCCTGTCCCCAGGGAGAGGAGGGGGCCCTGTCCCCAGGGAGAGGAGGGGGCCCTGTCCCCAGGGAGAGGAGGGGGCCCTGTCCCCAGGGAGAGGAGGGGGCCCTGTCCCCAGGGAGAGGAGGGGCCCTGTCCCCAGGGAGAGGAGGGGGCCCTGTCCCCAGGGAGAGGAGGGGGCCCTGTCCCCAGGGAGAGGAGGGAGCCCTGTCCCCAGGGAGAGGGGGGGCCCTGTCCCCAGGGAGAGGAGGGGGCCCTGTCCCCAGGGGAGGAGGGGAGGGTCCCCAGGGAGAGGGGGTGGCCCGGGGGAGAGGAGGGGGCCCTGTCCCCAGGGGAGGAGGGGGTCCCCAGGGGTGTCCCCGGGGAGAGGAGGGGGCCCTGTCCCCAGGGAGAGGAGGGGCCCTGTCCCCAGGGAGGGGCCCTGTCCCCAGGGAGAGGAGGGGGCCCTGTCCCCAGGGAGAGGGGGGTCCCCAGGGAGAGGAGGGGGCCCTGTCCCCAGGGAGAGGAGGGGGCCCTGTCCCCAGGGAGAGGGGGGTGCCCTGTCCCCAGGGAGAGGAGGGGGCCCTGTCCCCAGGGAGAGGAGGGGGCCCTGTCCCCAGGGAGAGGAGGGGGCCCTGTCCCCAGGGAGAGGAGGGGGCCCTGTCCCCAGGGAGAGGAGGGGGCCCTGTCCCCAGGGAGAGGAGGGGGCCCTGTCCCCAGGGAGAGGAGGGGGCCCTGTCCCCAGGGAGAGGAGGGGGCCCTGTCCCCAGGGAGAGGAGGGGGCCCTGTCCCCAGGGAGAGGAGGGGGCCCTGTCCCCAGGGAGAGGAGGGGCCCTGTCCCCAGGGAGAGGAGGGGCCCTGTCCCCAGGGAGAGGAGGGGGCCCTGTCCCCCCCAGGGGAGGAGGGAGGGAGCCCTGTCCCCAGGGAGAGGAGGGGCCCTGTCCCCAGGGAGAGGAGGGTGCCCTGTCCCCAGGGAGAGGAGGGGGCCCTGTCCCCAGGGAGAGGAGGGGGCCCTGTCCCCAGGGAGAGGGGGGTGCCCTGTCCCCAGGGAGAGGAGGGGGCCCTGTCCCCAGGGAGAGGAGGGGGCCCTGTCCCCAGGGAGAGGAGGGGGCCCTGTCCCCAGGGAGAGGAGGGAGCCCTGTCCCCAGGGAGAGGAGGGGGCCCTGTCCCCAGGGGGAGAGGTTACGGGGGGGGCCCTGTCCCCAGGGAGAGGAGGGAGCCCACAGGGGACGGGGGAGGAGGGTCCCCAGGGAGGGGAGGGGGCAGGGAGAGGAGGGAGCCCTGTCCCCAGGGAGAGGAGGGGGCCCTGTCCCCAGGGAGAGGAAGGTGCACAGGAGTTACGGGGGAGAGGAGGGGGCCCTGTCCCCAGGGAGAGGAGGGAGCACAGGGGTTACGGGGGGCAGGAGGGGCAGGAGAGGGGTAGAGGGGGGCAAGAGGAGGCAGGAGGAGGCAGGAGAGGGGTAGACGGGGGCAGGAGGAGGCAGGAGTGGGGGCAGGAGGGGGCAGGAGGAGGCAAGAGGGGAGGCAGGAGAGGGGTAGAAGGGGGGGGGAGGGGGTTGGGGGGGCTTCATCCAGGGGTCGAGGGGGGCAGGAGAGGGGTGGAGGGGGGCAGGAGAGGGGTGGAGGGGGGCAGGAGAGGGGTAGATGGGGGCAGGAGGAGTGCAGCAGTCCCCAACTGCTTCCTCCCAAAGGGGGCCCAAAGGAGACTGCTTCCTAAAGAGAGTCTGTCAGGGGGGTAACCCCCCAAAATAAACTGCTTCCTCCCCAAAGGGGTTTGTCAGACTCCCTAACCCCCCAAAATAAACTGCTTCCTCCCCAAAGAGAGTCTGTCAGACTCCTAACCCCCAAAATAAAATGCTTCCTCCCCAAAGAGAGTCTGTCAGACTCCCTAACCCCCAAAATAAACTGCTTCCTCCCCAAAGAGAGTCTGTCAGACCCCTAACCCCCAAAATAAACTGCTTCCTCCCCAAAGAGAGTCTGTCAGACCCCCTAACCCCCCAAAATAAACTGCTTCCTCCCCAAAGAGAGTCTGTCAGACTCCCTAACCCCCCAAAATAAACTGCTTCCTCCCCAAAGAGAGTCTGTCAGACCCCTAACCCCCCAAAATAAACTGCTTCCTCCCCAAAGAGAGTCTGTCAGACTCCCTAACCCCCCAAAATAAACTGCTTCCTCCCCAAAGAGAGTCTGTCAGACTCCCTAACCCCCCAAAATAAACTGCTTCCTCCCCAAAGAGAGTCTGTCAGACCCCCTAACCCCCCAAAATAAACTGCTTCCTCCCCAAAGAGAGTCTGTCAGACTCCCTAACCCCCCAAAATAAACTGCTTCCTCCCCAAAGAGAGTCTGTCAGACCCCTAACCCCCAAAATAAACTGCTTCCTCCCCAAAGAGAGTCTGTCAGACTCCCTAACCCCCAAAATAAACTGCTTCCTCCCCAAAGAGAGTCTGTCAGACCCCTAACCCCCCAAAATAAACTGCTTCCTCCCCAAAGAGAGTCTATCAGACTCCCTAACCCCCCAAAATAAACTGCTTCCTCCCCAAAGAGTCTGTCAGACCCCCTAACCCCCCAAAATAAACTGCTTCCTCCCCAAAGAGAGTCTGTCAGACCCCCTAACCCCCCAAAATAAACTGCTTCCGATGCAGACAAATAAAACAAAGGGGACAAGAAATGGCACCCGATTCCCTATATAGTGTACTACGATCCAAAGTAGTGCACTATATAGGGAATAGGGTGCCATAGGGCTCTGGTCTAAAGTAGTGCACTATATCGGGGATAGGGTTCCATTTGGCCTTTAAGAAGGCACCAGATTGTTGGCCCGTTGGCCCGGTGTCACAGCGGTGTGGTCCCATTAACCTCGTGGCACCGGGAAAGGGCATCAGACCGGGTCAGTGTACTGAAGGTTTACATTCCCTGTGACTTTGTGACCCACGCCTGTGATGACCTGGCCGAGCCACGAAACCTATCCAGATATAGTATATTATCTCAGTGACACAGACGTCCTGAGGAGGTGTAGCTAGTAAGACAGAGGCAGGGTAGTTAGAACCAGTGAGGACTGAGGAGTTGTAGCTACTAAGACAGAGGCAGGGTAGTTAGAACCAGTGAGGACTGAGGAGTTGTAGCTACTAAGACAGAGGCAGGGTAGTTAGAACCAGTGAGGACTGAGGAGTTGTAGCTACTAAGACAGAGGCAGGGTAGTTAGAACCAGTGAGGACTGAGGAGTTGTAGCTACTAAGACAGAGGCAGGGTAGTTAGAACCAGTGAGGACTGAGGACTGTAGCTACTAAGACAGAGGCAGGGTAGTTAGAACCAGTGAGGACTGAGGACTGTAGCTACTAAGACAGAGGCAGGGTAGTTAGAACCAGTGAGGACTGAGGAGTTGTAGTTACTAAGACAGAGGCAGGGTAGTTAGAACCAGTGAGGACTGAGGACTGTAGCTACTAAGACATAGAGGCAGGGTAGTCAGAACCAGTGAGGACTGAGGACTGTAGCTACTAAGACAGAGGCAGGGTAGTTAGAACCAGTGAGGACTGAGGACTGTAGCTACTAAAACAGAGGCAGGGTAGTTAGAACCAGTGAGGACTGAGGAGGTGTAGTTACTAAGACAGAGGCAGGGTAGTTAGAACCAGTGAGGACTGAGTAGTTGTAGCTACTAAGATAGAGGCAGGGTAGTTAGAACCAGTGAGGACTGAGGAGGTGTAGTTACTAAGACAGAGGCAGGGTAGTTAGAACCAGTGAGTGAGGTGTAGCTACTAAGACAGAGGCAGGGTAGTTAGAACCAGTGAGGACTGAGGACTGTAGCTACTAAGACACAGGCAGGGTAGTCAGAACCAGTGAGGACTGAGGACTGTAGCTACTAAGACAGAGGCAGGGTAGTTAGAACCAGTGAGGACTGAGGACTGTAGCTACTAAGACAGAGGCAGGGTAGTTAGAACCAGTGAGGACTGAGGAGGTGTAGTTACTAAGACAGAGGCAGGGTAGTTAGAACCAGTGAGGACTGAGTAGTTGTAGCTACTAAGATAGAGGCAGGGTAGTTAGAACCAGTGAGGACTGAGGAGGTGTAGTTACTAAGACAGAGGCAGGGTAGTTAGAACCAGTGAGGACTGAGGACTGTAGCTACTAAGACAGAGGCAGGGTAGTCAGAACCAGTGAGGACTGAGGACTGTAGCTACTAAGACAGAGGCAGGGTAGTTAGAACCAGTGAGGACTGAGGACTGTAGCTACTAAGACAGAGGCAGGGTAGTTAGAACCAGTGAGGACTGAGGACTGTAGCTACTAAGACAGAGGCAGGGTAGTTAGAACCAGTGAGGACTGAGGACTGTAGCTACTAAGACAGAGGCAGGGTAGTTAGAACCAGTGAGGACTGAGGAGTTGTAGCTACTAAGACAGAGGCAGGGTAGTTAGAACCAGTGAGGACTGAGTAGTTGTAGCTACTAAGACAGAGGCAGGGTAGTTAGAACCAGTGAGGACTGAGGAGTTGTAGTTACTAAGAGAGATGCAGGGTAGTTAGAACCAGTGAGGACTGAGGAGTTGTAGCTACTAAGAGAGATGCAGGGTAGTTAACAGTTAATAGCACAACTCCTCAGTCCTCACTGGTTCTAACTACCCTGCCTCTGTCTTAGTAGCTACAACTGTTAAATGACTCTCTACTGTAAGTCTCTCTGGATCAGAGAGTCTGTTAAATGACTCTCTACTGTAAGTCTCTCTGGATCAGAGAGTCTGTTAAATGACTCTCTACTGTAAGTCTCTCTGGATCAGAGAGTCTGTTAAATGATCAGAGAGTCTGTTAAATGACTCTCTACTGTAAGTCTCTCTGGATCAGAGAGTCTGTTAAATGACTCTCTACTGTAAGTCTGGATCAGAGAGTCTGTTAAATCTCTGGATCAGAGAGTCTGTTAAATGACTCTCTACTGTCTGGATCAGAGAGTCTGTTAAATGACTCTCTACTGTAAGTCTCTCTGGATCAGAGAGTCTGTTAAATGACTCTCTACTGTAAGTCTCTCTTGTACAACAAGTTATAAATATCTCTCTAAGGTAAGCAATGACTTAGATGATAATGGGGTGGCAGGGTAGCATAGTGGTTAGAGCGTTGGACTAGTAGCCGGAAGGTTGCAAGTTCAAACCCCCGAGCTGACAAGGTACAAATCTGTCGTTCCTAGGCCATCATTGAAAATAAGAATTTGTTATTTAACTGACTTGTTAAATAAAGGTAAAAAATAACAATAAGAGGAACTGATGAAGCACCACCCGATTTAGACATCACACCTTGGGTATTCTACTACCACGATGTTCAAGAGGAAGTTTAATAAAGCCGGATTGACTTCCTTAAATATTTTACAATTGTAAAACAGATTGTATGACTTTGTGGCTTGCCACTAGTGTAACTTGCAGAACTGCAGAACAACATTTGGAAAAACAAAAGCACTTTTTACATGGGCATGTTCTATAAAAAATTAATTTTTCTAAAATTTGCACTATTTAATGCCATTGACTTGGAGTCTAAATAGTGCAATATAAAAACCATAACATAGGCCACCTGTTAAAGTTTTGAACTATATAAAGGCAAAGGGTACCAATAGGGCAATAGAAGTAAACTTTGCATGAATCACGCCATGTAGGGGCTTTGGTCTGGTATTGGCACAATGTTCATAGGTTTGTCAGTTTGCCAATAATTTGCCATTCCTTTTTGTCCACTGTAGGGGGTGAATTAAACATTTGTAAAACAGATTGTATGACTTTGTGGCTGTGCCAGCTAGTGAACACTCTGCAGAACTGCCTACAGAACAACATTCATGGCAAAACAAACGCTAACCTGCGTTGACATGAGCATGCTCTATACCCAATGGCCCCTGGTCTAAAGTAGTGCACTATATATAGGGTGCCATAGGGCTCTGGTCTAAAGTAGTGCACTATATATAGGGAATAGGGTGCCATAGGACTCTGGTCTAAAGTAGTGCACTATATAAAGGCAACAGGGTGCCATAGGGCTCTGGTCAAAAGTAGTGCACTATATAGGGAATAGGGTGCCATGGGGCTCTGGTCTGAAGTAATGCACTATATAGGGAATAGGGTGTCATTTGGGATTCAGGCTTTTCCTTCCTTCTCCACTGTAGGAGGTATTGTAAAGGAGGTACTGTAAAGGAGGTATTATAAAGGAGGTATTGTAAAGGAGGTACTGTAAAGGAGGTATTGTAAAGGAGGTACTGTAAAGGAGGTACTGTAAAGGAGGTATTGTAAAGGAGGTATTGTAAAGGAGGTATTGTAAAGGAGGTATTGTAAAGGAGGTATTGTAAAGGAGGTACTGTAAAGGAGGTATTGTAAAGGAGGTATTGTAAAGGAGGTATTGTAAAGGAGGTATTGTAAAGGAGGTACTGTAAAGGAGGTACTGTAAAGGAGGTACTGTAAAGGAGGTATTGTAAAGGAGGTATTGTAAAGGAGGTATTGTAAAGGAGGTATTGTAAAGGAGGTATTGTAAAGGAGGTACTGTAAAGGAGGTATTGTAAAGGAGGTATTGTAAAGGAGGTATTGTAAAGGAGGTATTGTAAAGGAGGTATTGTAAAGGAGGTATTGTAAAGGAGGTATTGTAAAGGAGGTACTGTAAAGGAGGTATTGTAAAGGAGGTAGGAGGTATTGTAAAGGAGGTATTGTAAAGGAGGTATTGTAAAGGAGGTATTGTAAAAGGTACTGTAAAGGAGGTATTGTAAAGGAGGTATTGTAAAGGAGGTATTGTAAAGGAGGTACTGGTATTGTAAAGGAGGTACTGTAAAGGAGGTATTGTAAAGGAGGTATTGTAAAGGAGGTACTGTAAAGGAGGTATTGTAAAGGATTGTAAAGGTATTGTAAAGGAGGTATTGTAAAGGAGGTATTGTAAAGGAGGTAGGAGGTATTGTAAAGGAGGTACTGTAAAGGAGGTATTGTGAGGTATTGTAAAGGAGGTATTGTAAAGGAGGTATTGTAAAGGAGGTATTGTAAAGGAGGTATTGTAAAGGAGGTATTGTAAAGGAGGTATTGTAAAGGAGGTATTGTAAAGGAGGTATTGTAAAGGAGGTACTGTAAAGGAGGTATTGTAAACTGTAAAGGAGGTATTGTAAAAGGTATTGTAAAGGAGGTATTGTAAAGGAGGTACTGTAAAGGAGGTACTGTAAAGGAGGTATTGTAAAGGAGGTATTGTAAAGGAGGTATTGTAAAGGAGGTACTGTAAAGGAGGTATTGTAAAGGAGGTATTGTAAAGGAGGTACTGTAAAGGAGGTATTGTAAAGGAGGTATTGTAAAGGAGGTATTGTAAAGGAGGTATTGTAAAGGAGGTATTGTAAAGGAGGTATTGTAAAGGAGGTACTGTAAAGGAGGTATTGTAAAGGAGGTATTGTAAAGGAGGTACTGTAAAGGAGGAGGTACTGTAAAGGAGGTACTGTAAAGGAGGTATTGTAAAGGAGGTATTGTAAAGGAGGTACTGTAAAGGAGGTATTGTAAAGGAGGTATTGTAAAGGAGGTATTGTAAAGGAGGTATTGTAAAGGAGGTATTGTAAAGGAGGTACTGTAAAGGAGGTATTGTAAAGGAGGTATTGTAAAGGAGGTATTGTAAAGGAGGTATTGTAAAGGAGGTATTGTAAAGGAGGTATTGTAAAGGAGGTATTGTAAAGGAGGTATTGTAAAGGAGGTATTGTAAAGGAGGTATTGTAAAGGAGGTAGGTATTGTAAAGGAGGTATTGTAAAGGAGGTATTGTAAAGGAGGTATTGTAAAGGACTGTAAAGGAGGTATTGTAAAGGAGGTATTGTAAAGGAGGTATTGTAAAGGAGGTATTGTAAAGGAGGTACTGTAAAGGAGGTATTGTAAAGGAGGTATTGTAAAGGAGGTATTGTAAAGGAGGTATTGTAAAGGAGGTATTGTAAAGGAGGTATTGTAAAGGAGGTATTGTAAAGGAGGTATTGTAAAAGGAGGTATTGTAAAGGAGGTATTGTAAAGGAGGTATTGTAAAGGAGGTATTGTAAAGGAGGTATTGTAAAGGAGGTACTGTAAAGGAGGTATTGTAAAGGAGGTATTGTAAAGGAGGTATTGTAAAGGAGGTATTGTAAAGGAGGTACTGTAAAGGAGGTACTGTAAAGGAGGTATTGTAAAGGAGGTATTGTAAAGGAGGTATTGTAAAGGAGGTATTGTAAAGGAGGTACTGTAAAGGAGGTATTGTAAAGGAGGTATTGTAAAGGAGGTATTGTAAAGGAGGTATTGTAAAGGAGGTATTGTAAAGGAGGTATTGTAAAGGAGGTATTGTAAAGGAGGTATTGTAAAGGAGGTACTGTAAAGGAGGTATTGTAAAGGAGGTACTGTAAAGGAGGTATTGGAGGTATTGTAAAGGAGGTATTGTAAAGGAGGTATTGTAAATTGAGGTATTGTAAAGGAGGTATTGTAAAGGAGGTATTGTAAAGGAGGTATTGTAAAGGAGGTATTGTAAAGGAGGTATTGTAAAGGAGGTACTGTAAAGGAGGTATTGTAAAGGAGGTATTGTAAAAGGAGGTATTGTAAAGGAGGTATTGTGTAAAGGAGGGTGTAAAGGAGGTACTGTAAAGGAGGTATTGTAAAAAGGAGGTATTGTAAAGGAGGTATTGTAAAGGAGGTATTGTAAAGGAGGTATTGTAAAGGAGGTATTGTAAAAGGTATTGTAAAGGAGGTACTGTAAAGGAGGTATTGTAAAAGGTAGGTATTGTAAAGGAGGTACTGTAAAGGAGGTATTGTAAAGGAGTATTGTAAAGGAGGTACTGTAAAGGAGGTATTGTAAAGGAGGTATTGTAAAGAGGTATTGTAAAGGAGGTATTGTAAAGGAGGTATTGTAAAGGAGGTACTGTAAAGGAGGTATTGTAAAGGAGGTATTGTAAAGGAGGTATTGGAGGTATTGTAAAGGAGGTATTGTAAAGGAGGTACTATAAAGGAGGTTGTAAAGGAGGTATTGTAAAGGAGGTATTGTAAAGGAGGTATTGTAAAGGAGGTATGTAAAGGAGGTAAAGGAGGTATTGTAAAGGAGGTACTGTAAAGGAGGTATTGTAAAGGAGGTATTGTAAAGGAGGGTAAGGAGGTACTGTAAAGGAGGTATTGTAAAGGAGGTATTGTAAAGGAGGTACTGTAAAGGAGGTATTGTAGGTATTGTAAAGGAGGTACTGTAAAGGAGGTATTGTAAAGGAGGTATTGTGTAAAGGAGGTACTGTAAAGGAGGTATTGTAAAGGAGGTATTGTAAAGGAGGTATTGTAAAGGAGGTATTGTAAAGGAGGTATTGTAAAGGAGGTACTGTAAAGGAGGTATTGTAAAGGAGGTACTGTGTATTGTAAAGGAGGTATTGTAAAGGAGGTACTGTAAAGGGTACTGTAAAGGAGGTATTGTAAAGGAGGTACTGTAAAGGAGGTATTGTAAAGGAGGTATTGTAAAGGAGGTATTGTAAAGGAGGTATTGTAAAGGAGGTACTGTAAAGGAGGTACTGTAAAGGAGGTATTGTAAAGGAGGTATTGTAAAGGAGGTATTGTAAAGTAAAGGAGGTATTGTAAAGGAGGTACTGTAAAGGAGGTATTGTAAAGGAGGTATTGTAAAGGAGGTACTGTAAAGGAGGTATTGTAAAGGAGGTATTGTAAAGGAGGTACTGTAAAGGAGGTATTGTAAAGGAGGTATTGTAAAGGAGGTATTGTAAAGGAGGTACTGTAAAGGAGGTATTGTAAAGGAGGTACTGTAAAGGAGGTAGGTACTGTAAAAAGGAGGTACTGTAAAGGAGGTATTGTAAAGGAGGTATTGTAAAGGAGGTATTGTAAAGGAGGTATTGTAAAGGAGGTATTGTAAAGGAGGTACTGTAAAGGAGGTATTGTAAAGGAGGTATTGTAAAGGAGGTGTAAAGGAGGTACTGTAAAGGAGGTATTGTAAAGGAGGTATTGTAAAGGAGGTATTGTAAAGGAGGTATTGTAAAGGAGGTATTGTAAAGGAGGTATTGTAAAGGAGGTATTGTAAAGGAGGTATTGTAAAGGAGGTATTGTAAAGGAGGTATTGTAAAGGAGGTACTGTAAAGGAGGTATTGTAAAGGAGGTATTGTAAAGGAGGTATTGTAAAGGAGGTATGTGTGTAAAGGAGGTATTGTAAAGGAGGTATTGTAAAGGAGGTATTGTAAAGGAGGTATTGTAAAGGAGGTATTGTTGTAAAGGAGGTATTGTAAAGGAGGTATTGTAAAGGAGGTATTGTAAAGGAGGTATTGTAAAGGAGGTATTGTAAAGGAGGTATTGTAAAGGAGGTATTGTAAAGGAGGTATTGTAAAGGAGGTATTGTAAAGGAGGTACTGTAAAGGAGGTATTGTAAAGGAGGTATTGTAAATGTAAAGGAGGTATTGTAAAGGAGGTACTGTAAAGGAGGGAGGTATTGTAAAGGAGGTACTGTAAAGGAGGTATTGTAAAGGAGGTATTGTAAAGGAGGTATTGTAAAGGAGGTATTGTAAAGGAGGTATTGTAAAGGAGGTACTGTAAAGGAGGTATTGTAAAGGAGGTACTGTAAAGGAGGTATTGTAAAGGAGGTATTGTAAAGGAGGTACTGTAAAGGAGGTATTGTAAAGGAGGTATTGTAAAGGGAGGTATTGTAAAGGAGGTATTGTAAAGGAGGTATTGTAAAGGAGGTAAAGGAGGTATTGTAAAGGAGGTATTGTAAAGGAGGTATTGTAAAGGAGGTATTGTAAAGGAGGTATTGTAAAGGAGGTATTATAAAGGAGGTAGGAGGTACTGTAAATTGTAAAGGAGGTATTGTAAAGGAGGTATTGTAAAGGAGGTATTGTAAAAGGTATTGGAGGTATTGTAAAGGAGGTATTGTAAAGGGAGGTGTAAAGGAGGTATTGTAAAGGAGGTATTGTAAAGGAGGTACTGTAAAGGAGGTATTGTAAAGGAGGAGGTATTGTAAAGGAGGTATTGTAAAGGAGGTACTGTAAAGGAGGTATTTGTAGGTAAGGAGGTATTGTAAAGGAGGTATTGTAAAGGAGGTACTGTAAAGGGAGGTATTGTAAAGGAGGTATTGTAAAGGAGGTATTGTAAAGGAGGTATTGTAAAGGAGGTATTGTAAAGGAGGTATTGTAAAGGAGGTATTGTAAAGGAGGTATTGTAAAGGAGGTATTGTAAAGGAGGTATTGTAAAGGAGGTAAAGGAGGTATTGTAAAGGAGGTATTGTAAAAGGAGGTACTGTAAAGGAGGTATTGTAAAGGAGGTATTGTAAAGGAGGTATTGTAAGGAGGTATTGTAAAGGAGGTATTGTAAAGGAGGTACTGTAAAGGAGGTATTGTAAAGGAGGTATTGTAAAGGAGGTACTGTAAAGGAGGTATTGAGGTATTGTAAAGGAGGTACTGTAAAGGAGGTACTGTATTGTAAAGGAGGTAAAGGAGGTGTGTAAAAATTGTAAAGGAGGTATTGTAAAGGAGGTATTGTAAAGGAGGTATTGTAAAGGAGGTATTGTAAAGGAGGTACTGTAAAGGAGGTATTGTAAAGGAGGTATTGTAAAGGAGGTACTGTAAAGGAGGTATTGTAAAGGAGGTATTGTAAAGGAGGTATTGTAAAGGAGGTATTGTAAAGGAGGTATTGTAAAGGAGGTATTGTAAAGGAGGTATTGTAAAGGAGGTATTGTAAAGGAGGTACTGTAAAGGAGGTATTGTAAAGGAGGTATTGTAAAGGAGGTATTGTAAAGGAGGGAGGTATTGTAAAGGAGGTATTGTAAAGGAGGTATTGTAAAGGAGGTACTGTAAAGGAGGTATTGTAAAGGAGGTATTGTAAAGGAGGTATTGTAAAGGAGGTATTGTAAAGGAGGTATTGTAAAGGAGGTATTGTAAAGGAGGTAAAGGAGGTATTGTAAAGGAGGTACTGTAAAGGAGGTACTGTAAAGGAGGTATTGTAAAGGAGGTATTGTAAAGAGGTATTGTAAAGGAGGTATTGTAAAGGAGGTACTGTAAAGGAGGTATTGTAAAGGAGGTATTGTAAAGGAGGTATTGTGAAAGGAGGTATTGTAAAGGAGGTACTGTAAAGGAGGTATTGTAAAGGAGGTATTGTAAAGGAGGTATTGTAAAGGAGGTATTGTAAAGGAGGTATTGTTGTAAAGGAGGTATTGTAAAGGAGGTATTGTAAAGGAGGTATTGTAAAGGAGGTATTGTAAAGGAGGTATTGTAAAGGAGGTATTGTAAAGGAGGTATTGTAAAGGAGGTATTGTAAAAGGAGGTATTGTAAGGAGGTACTGTAAAGGAGGTATTGTAAAGGAGGTATTGTAAAGGAGGTATTGTAAAGGAGGTATTGTAAAGGAGGTATTAAAGGAGGTATTGTAAAGGAGGTATTGTAAAGGAGGTATTGTAAAGGAGGTATTGTAAAGGAGGTATTGTAAAGGAGGTATTGTAAAGGAGGTATGTAAAGGAGGTATTGTAAAGGAGGTATTGTAAAGGAGGTATTGTAAAGGAGGTATTGTGTACTGTAAAAGGTATTGTAAAGGAGGTATTGTAAAGGAGGTATTGTAAAGGAGGTATTGTAAAGGAGGTATTGTAAAGGAGGTATTGTAAAGGAGGTATTGTAAAGGAGGTATTGTAAAGGAGGTATTGTAAAGGAGGTATTGTAAAGGAGGTATTGTAAAGGAGGTATTGTAAAGGAGGTATTGTAAAGGAGGTATTGTAAAGGAGGTATTGTAAAGGAGGTATTGTAAAGGAGGTATTGTAAAGGAGGTATTGTAAAGGAGGTATTGTAAAGGAGGTATTGTAAAGGAGGTATTGTAAAGGAGGTATTGTAAAGGAGGTATTGTAAAGGAGGTATTGTAAAGGAGGTATTGTAAAGGTACTGAGGTATTGTAAAGGAGGTATTGTAAAGGAGGTAAAGGATATTGTAAAGGAGGTACTGTAAAGGAGGTATTGTAAAGAGGTATTGTAAAAGGAGGTATTGTAAAGGAGGTATTGTAAAGGAGGTATTGTAAAGGAGGTATTGTGAAAGGTATTGTAAAGGAGGTATTGAGGTATTGTAAAGGAGGTATTGTAAAAGGAGGTATTGTAAAGGAGGTATTGTGAAAGAGGTATTGTAAAGGAGGTATTGTAAAGGAGGTATTGTAAAAGGAGGTATTGTAAAGGAGGTATTGTAAAGGAGGTATTGTGTAAAGGAGGTATTGTAAAGGAGGTATTGTAAAGGAGGTATTGTAAAGGAGGTATTGTAAAGGAGGTATTGTAAAGGAGGTATTGTAAAGGAGGTATTGTGTAAAGGAGGTATTGTAAAGGAGGTATTGTAAAGGAGGTATTGTAAAGGAGGTATTGTAAAGGAGGTATTGTAAAGGAGGTATTGTAAAGGAGGTATTGTAAAGGAGGTATTGTAAAGGAGGTATTGTAAAGGAGGTATTGTAAAGGAGGTATTGTAAAGGAGGTATTGTAAAGGAGGTATTGTAAAGGAGGTATTGTAAAGGGAGGTATTGTAAAGGAGGTATTGTAAAGGAGGTATTGTAAAGGAGGTATTGTAAAGGAGGTATTGTAAAGGAGGTATTGTAAAGGGTATTGTAAAGGAGGTAAAAGGAGGTATTGTAAAGGAGGTATTGTAAAGGAGGTATTGTAAAGGAGGTATTGTAAAGGAGGTATTGTAAAGGAGGTATTGTAAAGGAGGTATTGTAAAGGAGGTATTGTAAAGGAGGTATTGTAAAGGAGGTATTGTAAAGGAGGTATTGTAAAGGAGGTATTGGAGGGTAGGTATTGTAAAGGAGGTATTGTAAAGGAGGTATTGTAAAGGAGGTATTGTAAAGGAGGTATTGTAAAGGAGGTATTGTAAAGGAGGTATTGTAAAGGAGGTATTGTAAAGGAGGTATTGTAAAGGAGGTATTGTAAAGGAGGTATTGTAAAGGAGGTATTGTAAAGGAGGTATTGTAAAGGAGGTATTGTAAAGGAGGTATTGTAAAGGAGGTATTGTAATTGTAAAGGTATTGTAAAGGAGGTATTGTAAAGGGAGGTATTGTAAAGGAGGTATTGTAAAGGAGGTATTGTAAAGGAGGTATTGTAAAGGAGGTATTGTAAAGGAGGTATTGTAAAGGAGGTATTGTAAAGGAGGTATTGTAAAGGAGGTATTGTAAAGGAGGTATTGTAAAGGAGGTATTGTAAAGGAGGTATTGTAAAGGAGGTATTGTAAAGGAGGTATATTGTAAAGGAGGTATTGTAAAGGAGGTATTGTAAAGGAGGTATTGTAAAGGAGGTACTGTAAAGGAGGTATTGTAAAGGAGGTATTGTAAAGGAGGTACTGTAAAGGAGGTATTGTATTGTAAAGGAGGTACTGTAAAGGAGGTATTGTAAAGGAGGTATTGTAAAGGAGGTATTGTAAAGGAGGTATTGTAAAGGAGGTATTGTAAAGGAGGTATTGTAAAGGAGGTATTGTAAAGGAGGTATTGTAAAGGAGGTATTGTAAAGGAGGTATTGTAAAAGGGAGGTATTGTAAAGGAGGTATTGTAAAGGAGGTATTGTAAAGGAGGTATTGTAAAGGAGGTATTGTAAAGGAGGTATTGTAAAGGAGGTATTGTAAAGGAGGTATTGTAAAGGAGGTATTGTAAAGGAGGTATTGTAAAGGAGGTATTGTAAAGGAGGTATTGTAAAGGAGGTATTGTAAAGGAGGTATTGTAAAGGAGGTATTGTAAAGGAGGTATTGTAAAGGAGGTATTGTATTGTAAAGGAGGTATTGTAAAGGAGGTATTGTAAAGGAGGTATTGTAAAGGAGGTATTGTAAAGGAGGTACTGTAAAGGAGGTATTGTAAAGGAGGTATTGTAAAGGAGGTATTGTAAAGGAGGTATTGTAAAGGAGGTATTGTAAAGGAGGTATTGTAAAGGAGGTATTGTAAAGGAGGTATTGTAAAGGAGGTATTGTAAAGGAGGTAAAGGAGGTATTGTAAAGGAGGTATTGTAAAGGAGGTATTGTAAAGGAGGTATTGTAAAGGAGGTATTGTAAAGGAGGTATTGTAAAGGAGGTATTGTAAAGGAGGTACTGTAAAGGAGGTATTGTAAAGGAGGTATTGTAAAGGAGGTACTGTAAAGGAGGTACTGTAAAGGAGGTATTGTAAAGGAGGTATTGTAAAGGAGGTATTGTAAAGGAGGTATTGTAAAGGAGGTACTGTAAGGAGGTACTGTAAAGGAGGTATTGTAAAGGAGGTATTGTAAAGGAGGTACTGTAAAGGAGGTATTGTAAAGGGAGAGGTATTGTAAAGGAGGTATTGTAAAGGAGGTATTGTAAAGGAGGTATTGTAAAGGAGGTATTGTAAAGGAGGTATTGTAAAGGAGGTATTGTAAAGGAGGTATTGTAAAGGAGGTATTGTAAAGGAGGTATTGTAAAGGAGGTATTGTAAAGGAGGTATTGTAAGGAGGTATTGTAAAGAGGTATTGTAAAGGAGGTATTGTAAAGGAGGTATTGTAAAGGAGGTATTGTAAAGGAGGTATTGTAAAGGAGGTATTGTAAAGGAGGTATTGTAAAGGAGGTATTGTAAAGGAGGTATTGTAAAGGAGGTATTGTAAAGGAGGTACTGTAAAGGAGGTATTGTAAAGGAGGTATTAAAGGAGGTATTGTAAAGGAGGTATTGTAAAGGAGGTATTGTAAAGGAGGTATTGTAAAGGAGGTATTGTAAAGGAGGTATTGTAAAGGAGGTATTGTAAAGGAGGTATTGTAAAGGAGGTATTGTAAAGGAGGTATTGTAAAGGAGGTATTGTAAAGGAGGTATTGTAAAGGAGGTATTGTAAAGGAGGTATTGTAAAGGAGGTATTGTGAAAGAGGTATTGTAAAGGAGGTACTGTAAAGGAGGTATTATAAAGGAGGTATTGTAAAGGAGGTACTGTGTAAAGGAGGTATTGTAAAGGAGGTATTGTAAAGGTACTGTAAAGGAGGTATTGTAAAGGAGGTATTGTAAAGGAGGTATTGTAAAGGAGGTACTGTAAAGGAGGTATTGTATTGTAAAGGAGGTATGTAAAGGAGGTATTGTAAAGGAGGTATTGTAAAGGAGGTACTGTAAAGGAGGTATTGTAAAGGAGGTATTGTAAAGGAGGTATTGTAAAGGAGGTACTGTAAAGGAGGTATTGTAAAGGAGGTATTGTAAAGGAGGTACTGTAAAGGAGGTATTGTAAAGGAGGTATTGTAAAGGAGGTATTGTAAAGGAGGTATTGTAAAGGTATTGTAAAGGAGGTACTGTAAAGGAGGTATTGTAAAGGAGGTATTGTAAAGGAGGTATTGTAAAGGAGGTACTGTAAAGGAGGTATTGTAAAGGAGGTATTGTAAAGGAGGTATTGTAAAGAGGTATTGTAAAGGAGGTATTGTAAAGGAGGTATTGTGAAAGGAGGTACTGTAAAGGAGGTACTGTAAAGGAGGTATTGTAAAGGAGGTATTGTAAAGGAGGTATTGTAAAGGAGGTACTGTAAAGGAGGTACTGTAAAGGAGGTATTGTAAAGGAGGTATTGTAAAGGAGGTATTGTGAAAGAGGTACTGTAAAGGAGGTATTGTAAAATTGGAGGTATTGTAAAGGAGGTATTGTAAAGGAGGTATTATAAAGGAGGTATTGTAAAGGAGGTATTGTAAAGGAGGTATTGTAAAGGAGGTACTGTAAAGGAGGTATTGTAAAGGAGGTATTGTAAAGGAGGTACTGTAAAGGAGGTATTGTAAAGGAGGTACTGTAAAGGAGGTATTGTAAAGGAGGTATTGTAAAGGAGGTATTGTAAAGGAGGTACTGTAAAGGAGGTACTGTAAAGGAGGTATTGTAAAGGAGGTATTGTAAAGGAGGTACTGTAAAGGAGGTATTGTAAAGGAGGTATTGTAAAGGAGGTATTGTAAAGGAGGTATTGTAAAGGAGGTATTGTAAAGGAGGTACTGTAAAGGAGGTATTGTAAAGGAGGTATTGTAAAGGAGGTATTGTAAAGGAGGTACTGTAAAGGAGGTATTGTGTAAAGGAGGTATTGTAAAGGAGGTACTGTAAAGGAGGTATTGTAAATGAGGTATTGTAAATGAGGTATTGTAAAGGAGGTATTGTAAAGGAGGTATTGTAAAGGAGGTATTGTAAAGGAGGTATTGTAAAGGAGGTACTATAAAGGAGGTATTGTAAAGGAGGTATTATAAAGGAGGTATTGTAAAGGAGGTATTGTAAAGGAAGGAGGTATTGTAAAGGAGGTACTGTAAAGGAGGTATTGTAAAGGAGGTATTGTAAAGGAGGTACTGTAAAGGAGGTACTGTAAAGGAGGTACTGTAAAGGAGGTACTGTAAAGGAGGTATTGTAAAGGAGGTATTGTAAAGGAGGTACTGTAAAGGAGGTACTGTAAAGGAGGTATTGTAAAGGAGGTACTGTAAAGGTATTGGTACTGTAAAGGAGGTATTGTAAAGGAGGTACTGTAAAGGAGGTATTGTAAAGGAGGTACTGTAAAGGAGGTATTGTAAAGGAGGTATTGTAAAGGAGGTACTGTAAAGGAGGTACTGTAAAGGAGGTACTATAAAGGAGGTACTGTAAAGGAGGTATTGTAAAGGAGGTATTGTAAAGGAGGTATTGTAAAGGAGGTACTGTAAAGGAGGTATTGTAAAGGAGGTATTGTAAAGGAGGTACTGTAAAGGAGGTATTGTAAAGGAGGTATTGTAAAGGAGGTACTGTAAAGGAGGTATTGTAAAGGAGGTATTGTAAAGGAGGTACTGTAAAGGAGGTATTGTAAAGGAGGTATTGTAAAGGAGGTACTATAAAGGAGGTACTGTAAAGGAGGTATTGTAAAGGAGGTATTGTAAAGGAGGTATTGTAAAGGAGGTATTGTAAAGGAGGTACTGTAAAGGAGGTATTGTAAAGGAGGTATTGTAAAGGAGGTATTGTAAAGGAGGTACTGTAAAGGAGGTATTGTGAAAGAGGTATTGTAAAGGAGGTACTGTGAAGGAGGTATTGTAAAGGAGGTACTGTAAAGGAGGTATTGTAAAGGAGGTATTGTGAAAGAGGTACTGTAAAGGAGGTATTGTAAAGGAGGTATTGTGAAAGAGGTACTATAAAGGAGGTATTGTAAAGGAGGTATTGTGAAAGAGGTACTATAAAGGAGGTACTGTAAAGGAGGTACTATAAAGGAGGTACTGTAAAGGAGGTACTGTAAAGGAGGTACTATAAAGGAGGTACTGTAAAGGAGGTACTGTAAAGGAGGTATTGTAAAGGAGGTATTGTAAAGGAGGTACTGTAAAGGAGGTATTGTAAAGGAGGTACTGTAAAGGAGGTACTGTAAAGGAGGTACTGTAAAGGAGGTATTGTAAAGGAGGTATTGTAAAGGAGGTATTGTAAAGGAGGTACTGTAAAGGAGGTATTGTAAAGGAGGTATTGTAAAGGAGGTATTGTAAAGGAGGTATTGTAAAGGAGGTACTGTAAAGGAGGTATTGTAAAGGAGGTATTGTAAAGGAGGTACTGTAAAGGAGGTACTGTAAAAGGTATTGGAGGTACTGTAAAGGAGGTATTGTAAAGGAGGTACTGTAAAGGAGGTATTGTAAAGGAGGTACTGTAAAAAGGAGGTACTGTAAAGGAGGTACTGTAAAGGAGGTACTGTAAAGGAGGTACTGTAAAGGAGGTACTGTAAAGGAGGTACTGTAAAGGAGGTATTGTAAAGGAGGTACTGTAAAGGAGGTACTGTAAAGGAGGTACTATAAAGGAGGTACTGTAAAGGAGGTATTGTAAAGGAGGTATTGTAAAGGAGGTACTGTAAAGGAGGTACTGTAAAGGAGGTACTATAAAGGAGGTACTGTAAAGGAGGTATTGTAAAGGAGGTACTGTAAAGGAGGTATTGTAAAGGAGGTACTATAAAGGAGGTACTGTAAAGGAGGTATTGTAAAGGAGGTACTGTAAAGGAGGTATTGTAAAGGAGGTATTGTAAAGGAGGTACTGTAAAGGAGGTATTGTAAAGGAGGTATTGTGAAAGAGGTACTGTAAAGGAGGTATTGTAAAGGAGGTATTGTGAAAGAGGTACTGTAAAGGAGGTACTGTAAAGGAGGTAAAGGAGGTATTGTAAAGGAGGTACTGTAAAGGAGGTACTGTAAAGGAGGTACTATAAAGGAGGTACTGTAAAGGAGGTACTGTAAAGGAGGTACTGTAAAGGAGGTACTGTAAAGGAGGTACTGTAAAGGAGGTACTGTAAAGGAGAGGTACTGTATTGTAAAGGAGGTATTGTAAAGGAGGTACTGTAAAGGAGGTATTGTAAAGGAGGTATTGTAAAGGAGGTACTGTGAAGGAGGTACTGTAAAGGAGGTATTGTAAAGGAGGTATTGTGAAAGAGGTATTGTAAAGGAGGTACTGTAAAGGAGGTACTGTAAAGGAGGTATTGTGAAAGAGGTATTGTAAAGGAGGTATTGTAAAAGAGGTACTGTAAAAGGAGGTACTGTAAAGGAGGTACTGTAAAGGAGGTATTGTAAAGGAGGTATTGTAAAAGGAGGTATTGTAAAGGAGGTACTGTAAAGGAGGTACTGTAAAGGAGGTATTGTAAAAGAGGTATTGTAAAGGAGGTATTGTAAAGAGGTACTATAAAAGGAGGTATTGTAAAGGAGGTATTGTGTATTGTAAAAGAGGTACTATAAAGGAGGTATTGTAAAGGAGGTACTGTATAGGAGGTATTGTAAAGGAGGTATTGTAAAGGAGGTATTGTAAAGGAGGTATTGTGAAAGAGGTACTATAAAGGAGGTACTGTAAAGGAGGTACTGTAAAGGAGGTATTGTAAAGGAGGTATTGTAAAGGAGGTATTGTAAAGGAGGTACTGTAAAGGAGGTACTGTAAAGGAGGTATTGTAAAGGAGGTATTGTAAAAGAGGTATTGTAAAGGAGGTACTGTAAAGGAGGTACTGTAAAGGAGGTATTGTAAAGGAGGTATTGTAAAAGAGGTACTATAAAGGAGGTACTGTAAAGGAGGTATTGTAAAGGAGGTATTGTGAAAGAGGTATTGTAAAGGAGGTACTGTAAAAGAGGTACTATAAAAGAGGTATTGTAAAGGAGGTATTGTGAAAGAGGTACTATAAAAGAGGTATTGTAAAGGAGGTATTGTGAAAGAGGTACTGTAAAGGAGGTATTGTAAAGGAGGTATTGTGAAAGAGGTACTGTGAAGGGGGTATTGTAAAGGAGGTATTGTGAAAGAGGTACTGTGAAAGATATATATCAGTTGTAAACCGTTGGAATGTCAAATAGCCAATAGGGTCTTGACTGTCCCCGCGCGCCCCTCCAGGGATGGTTAGTAGGGTCGTCCCGCCCACTTTCTCCCGCCTGTCACCCAGTGACAGGGGTGTCATAGCAACTGTCACGGCAACCGTGGAAACAATACACAATGGCTTTGAGGACATGACCTTCTATTATCGGTGGAGTCAAACGCTGGTACCATTACGTAGTCTGACACACACTCACACACCGCCTGGTACACACACACACACTGACGGGTCAGGTCCCAACACAGGGGCTCGTCCCCCTTCCACCCCCCCACATACACACACTGGTCCGTAGAAAGTCATTCAGGGAACACACACACACCATTACGTAGTCTGACACACACACACACACACTGATCAGGTGATTGAGGGCCAGCAACACAGGGGCTCGTCTCCACGCCCCCACACACAACCCATTTATTGAAAGTTATCAAGGGCACACACACACGCCTGCCCTGGGACGCCCAAGCAAAAGGGGGCTGGTATGCTAACTAACACACACACACACACATAGCCAACCGCCACGGAGAGTCCTGCGCTGACACACACACACAAACCGCCACCCGCCTCGGAGAGTCCTGCGCTGACATCCAGGGAACACACACACACACACATCGCCACCCGCCTCGGAGAGTCCTGCGCTGACGTCCAGGGAACACACGCTAGCACCACGGCTGGCAGGTTAGTGAAAGTCAAAGGCTTCACATTCTGTCTCCAGAAATACACCGTCAATGTGCCAAGACCGCAAGCATATGATGTTATGGCAACGCATGCAGTGGGTTATGGTGAACCACACACACGCACACACACACACACACACACACACACACACACACACACACACACACACACACACACACACACACACACACACACACACACACACACACACACACACACACACACACACACACACACACACACACACACACACACACACACACACACACACACACACACACACACACATTCCTCCAACCCTGCTCCATCCGGTTTAGACAAGTTCAAACCAGCAGCTGACACAGAAAGACAGACAGGTATGGTTTTCTCTACTGATACGGACCTCAGTCCTCATTAGATATGATGACACTACACCCTGACACGGACCTCAGTCCTCATTAGATATGATGACACTACACCCTGACTACCGATACGGACCTCAGTCCTCATTAGATATGATGACACCACACCCTGACTACTGATACGGACCTCAGTCCTCATTAGATATGATGACACTACGGACCCTGACTACCTGACTACGGACCTCAGTCCTCATTAGATATGATGACACTACACCCTGACTACCGACACTACACCCGGACCTCAGTCCTCATTAGATATGATGACACTACACAGTCCTGACTACACCCTGACTACGGACCTCAGTCCTCATTAGATATGATGACACTACAGCCTGACTACCGATACGGACCTCAGTCCTCATTAGATATGATGACACTACACCCTGACTACCGATACGGACCTCAGTCCTCATTAGATATGATGACACTACAGCCTGACACGGACCTCAGTCCTCATTAGATATGATGACACTACACCCTGACTACACCTGACTACGGACCTCAGTCCTCATTAGATATGATGACACTACACCCTGACTACCGATACGGACCTCAGTCCTCATTAGATATGATGACACTACATCCCGACACGGACCTCAGTCCTCATTAGATATGATGACAGCCTGGACGGACCTCAGTCCTCATTAGATATGATGACACTACACCCTGACTACCGATACGGACCTCAGTCCTCATTAGATATGATGACACTACACCCTGACTACCGACACGGACCTCAGTCCTCATTAGATATGATGACACTACACCCTGACTACCGATACGGACCTCAGTCCTCATTAGATATGATGACACTACACCCTGACTACCGATACGGACCTCAGTCCTCATTAGATATGATGACACTACACCCTGACTACCGACACGGACCTCAGTCCTCATTAGATATGATGACACTACACCCTGACTACCGATACGGACCTCAGTCCTCATTAGATATGATGACACTACACCCTGACTACCGACACGGACCTCAGTCCTCATTAGATATGATGACACTACGGACAGTCCCTGACTACACCCGATACCGACACGGACCTCAGTCCTCATTAGATATGATGACACTACAGTCCTCATTAGATATGATGACACTACCGATACGGACCTCAGTCCTCATTAGATATGATGACACTACACCCTGACTAGTCCTCATTAGATATGATGACACTACACCCTGACTACGGACCTCAGTCCTCATTAGATATGATGACACTACACCCTGACTACTGACACGGACCTCAGTCCTCATTAGATATGATGACACTACACCCTGATATGATGACAGTCCTCATTAGATATGATGACACTACACCCTGACTACCGACCTCAGTCCTCATTAGATATGATGACCTCAGTCCTCATTAGATATGATGACACTACACCCTGACTACCTGACACGGACCTCAGTCCTCATTAGATATGATGACACTACACCCTGACTACCGATACGGACCTCAGTCCTCATGAGATATGATGACACTACAGTCCCATTAGATATGATGACACTACAGCCTGACACGGACCTCAGTCCTCATTAGATATGATGACACTACACCCTGACTACCGATACGGACCTCAGTCCTCATTAGATATGATGACACTACAGCCTGACACGGACCTCAGTCCTCATTAGATATGATGACTACCGATACGGACCTCAGTCCTCATTAGATATGATGACACTACAGCCTGACACGGACCTCAGTCCTCATTAGATATGATGACACTACACCCTGACTACCGATACGGACCTCAGTCCTCATTAGATATGATGACACTACAGCCTGACACGGACCTCAGTCCTCATTAGATATGATGACACTACACCCTGACTACCGATACGGACCTCAGTCCTCATTAGATATGATGACACTACACCCTGACTACCGATACGGACCTCAGTCCTCATTAGATATGATGACACTACAGTCCCTGACTACACCCTGACTACGGACCTCAGTCCTCATTAGATATGATGACACTACATGACACTACCGACACGGACCTCAGTCCCATTAGATATGATGACTACACCCTGACTACCGATACGGACCTCAGTCCTCATTAGATATGATGACACTACACCCTGACTACCGATACGGACCTCAGTCCTCATTAGATATGATGACACTACACCCTGACTACCGATACGGACCTCAGTCCTCATTAGATATGATGACACTACACCCTGACTACCGATACGGACCTCAGTCCTCATTAGATATGATGACACTACACCCTGACTACCGACACGGACCTCAGTCCTCATTAGATATGATGACACTACACCCTGACTACCGACACGGACCTCAGTCCTCATTAGATATGATGACACTACAGCCTGACACGGACCTCAGTCCTCATTAGATATGATGACACTACACCCTGACTACCGACACGGACCTCAGTCCTCATTAGATATGATGACACTACACCCTGACTACCGATACGGACCTCAGTCCTCATTAGATATGATGACACTACAGCCTGACACGGACCTCAGTCCTCATTAGATATGATGACACTACACCCTGACTACCGACACGGACCTCAGTCCTCATTAGATATGATGACACCACACCCTGACTACTGATACGGACCTCAGTCCTCATTAGATATGATGACACTACAGCCTGACACGGACCTCAGTCCTCATTAGATATGATGACACTACAGCCTGACACGGACCTCAGTCTTCATTAGATATGACGACACTACACCCTGACTACCGATACGGACCTCAGTCCTCATTTTCATATGATGATGAAAATAAGAATTTGTTCTTAACTGACTTGCCTAGTTAAATAAAAGTTAAATAAATATCATACTATACTACTACTACTACTACTACTGAATAGTCATTATTGTAGTATACTACTACTGAATAGTCATTATTGTACTATACTACTACTGAATAGTCATTATTGTACTATACTACTACTACTACTACTACTAAATAGTAATTATTGTAGTATAGTACTACTACTACTAAATAGTTATTATTATACTATACTACCACTACTACTACTACTACTAAATAGTCATTATTGTACTATACTACTACTAGTCATTATTGTACTATACTACAACTACTACTACTAAATAGTCATTAATGTACTATAGTACTACTACTAAATAGTCATTATTGTAGTATAGTACTACTACTAAATAGTCATTATTGTAGTATACTACAACTACTGCTAAATAGTCATTATTGTACTATAGTACTACTACTAAATAGTCATTATTGTACTATAGTACTACTACTAAATAGTCATTATTGTAGTATAGTACTACTACTAAATAGTCATTATTGTAGTATACTACTACTACTGCTAAATAGTCATTATTGTAGTATACCACAACTAAATAGTGTTTATTATACTGGACTTACATATGCAGATGGTGGAGAGAAGCCTGGTGGCCAAGTATGGAGGAACACAGTTCTGGAAGGCCGGCTGCAGGACATAGTTGGAGAAGGTGAGAGCTATGACAGCCAGGGTGGTGGGGTACATGATGAGAACCGCGCTCCATAGGAGCAGGAACCTATAGGAAGACAGCACATATACTGTTCAAACTATATATATTTATACTTGTATGTAGACGGTCAGGGTGACGCCGTCAAAATATGCATATGGACTGTAGACTTGTACATTGTTTATATTGTATGGCAGCTGTGGAGAGTGCTGGGCAAACTCAAAGACTTATTTGACCTTTTCATGAACTCCGAGAGTCTCCTGCCTCGGAGACCTAAGTGACATCTTTGTGGACTCTCACTGGTAACGAGTATCATGGGGACGACCCGTACGATTCATATCTAATCCACTTTACACATTAAAACACAGCCCTCTTTTTACATGATTACTGGTCAACATGTAGAGGAGGAACGAAGGAAGGACCAGGATCTGTGGCCGTATTCAGACGGTCTCTCCCCCCGAGTACTGATCTAAGACCAGTTGTTTAGGTCAGACGGTCTCTCTCCCCTGAGTACTGATCTAAGAGCAGTTATATAGGTCAGACAGTCTCTATCGCCCCCTGAGTACTGATCTAAGACCAGTTATATAGGTCAGGTGGTCTCTCTCCCCCCTGAGTACTGATCTAAGACCAGTTGTTTAGAGTGGACGGTCTCTCTTCCCCCCTGAGTACTGATCTAAGACCAGTTATATAGATCAGACGGTCTCTCTTCCCCCCTGAGTACTGATCTAAGACCAGTTATATAGATCAGACGGTCTCTCTCTCTCCCTGAGTACTGATCTAAGACCAGTTATATAGATCAGACGGTCTCTCTCCCCCCTGAGTACTGATCTAAGACCAGTTATATAGATCAGACGGTCTCTCTCTCCCCCTGAGTACTGATCTAAGACCAGTTATATAGATCAGACGGTCTCTCTCTCCCCCTGAGTACTGATCTAAGACCAGTTATTTAGGTCAGACGGTCTCTCTCCCCCCTGAGTACTGATCTAAGACCAGTTATTTAGGTCAGACGGTCTCTCTCCCCCCTGAGTACTGATCTAAGACCAGTTCTTTAGGTCAGACGGTCTCTCTCTCCCCTGAGTACTGATCTAAGACCAGTTATATAGATCAGACGGTCTCTCTCTCCCCCTGAGTACTGATCTAAGACCAGTTATTTAGGTCAGACGGTCTCTCTCCCCTGAGTACTGATCTAAGACCAGTTATTTAGGTCAGACGGTCTCTCTCCCCCCTGAGTACTGATCTAAGACCAGTTATATAGATCAGACGGTCTCTCTCCCCCTGAGTACTGATCTAAGACCAGTTATATAGATCAGACGGTCTCTCTCCCCCCTGAGTACTGATCTAAGACCAGTTGTTTAGAGTGGACGGTCTCTCTCCCCCTGAGTACTGATCTAAGACCAGTTATTTAGAGTGGACGGTCTCTCTTCCCCCTGAGTACTGATCTAAGACCAGTTATTTAGGTCAGACGGTCTCTCTCCCCCCTGAGTACTGATCTAAGACCAGTTATTTAGGTCAGACGGTCTCTCTCCCCCTGAGTACTGATCTAAGACCAGTTATTTAGGTCAGACGGTCTCTCTTCCCCCTGAGTACTGATCTAAGACCAGTTATTTAGATCAGACGGTCTCTCTCCCCCCCTGAGTACTGATCTAAGACCAGTTGTTTAGAGTGGACGGTCTCTCTCTCCCCCTGAGTACTGATCTAAGACCAGTTGTTTAGAGTGGACGGTCTCTCTCTCCCCCTGAGTACTGATCTAAGACCAGTTATTTAGATCAGATGGTCTCTCTTCCCCCTGAGTACTGATCTAAGACCAGTTATTTAGATCAGACGGTCTCTCTCCCCCCTGAGTACTGATCTAAGACCAGTTATTTAGGTCAGACGGTCTCTCTTCCCCCTGAGTACTGATCTAAGACCAGTTATTTAGGTCAGACGGTCTCTCTTCCCCCTGAGTACTGATCTAAGACCAGTTATATAGATCAGACGGTCTCTCTCTCCCCCTGAGTACTGATCTAAGACCAGTTATTTAGGTCAGACGGTCTCTCTCCCCCTGAGTACTGATCTAAGACCAGTTATATAGATCAGACGGTCTCTCTCCCCCCTGAGTACTGATCTAAGACCAGTTATTTAGGTCAGACGGTCTCTCCCCCCTGAGTACTGATCTAAGACCAGTTATTTAGAGTGGACGGTCTCTCTCCCCCCTGAGTACTGATCTAAGACCAGTTATATAGATCAGACGGTCTCTCTCCCCCCCTGAGTACTGATCTAAGACCAGTTATATAGATCAGACGGTCTCTCTCCCCCCCTGAGTACTGATCTAAGACCAGTTATTTAGATCAGACGGTCTCTCTCCCCCCTGAGTACTGATCTAAGACCAGTTGTTTAGAGTGGACGGTCTCTCTCCCCCCTGAGTACTGATCTAAGACCAGTTATTTAGGTCAGACGGTCTCTCTCCCCCCCTGAGTACTGATCTAAGACCAGTTATATAGATCAGACGGTCTCTCTCCCCCCTGAGTACTGATCTAAGACCAGTTATATAGATCAGACGGTCTCTCTCCCCCCCTGAGTACTGATCTAAGACCAGTTATATAGATCAGACGGTCTCTCTCCCCCCTGAGTACTGATCTAAGACCAGTTATTTAGGTCAGACGGTCTCTCTCCCCCCTGAGTACTGATCTAAGACCAGTTATATAGATCAGACGGTCTCTCTCCCCCCTGAGTACTGATCTAAGACCAGTTGTTTAGAGTGGACGGTCTCTCTTCCCCCCTGAGTACTGATCTAAGACCAGTTATTTAGATCAGAAGGTCTCTCTTCCCCCCTGAGTACTGATCTAAGACCAGTTATATAGATCAGACGGTCTCTCTCCCCCCTGAGTACTGATCTAAGACCAGTTGTTTAGAGTGGACGGTCTCTCTCCCCCTGAGTACTGATCTAAGACCAGTTGTTTAGATCAGAAGGTCTCTCTCCCCCTGAGTACTGATCTAAGACCAGTTATATAGATCAGACGGTCTCTCTCCCCCCCCTGAGTACTGATCTAAGACCAGTTATTTAGATCAGAAGGTCTCTCTTCCCCCCTGAGTACTGATCTAAGACCAGTTGTTTAGAGTGGACGGTCTCTCTTCCCCCTGAGTACTGATCTAAGACCAGTTGTTTAGAGTGGACGGTCTCTCTCCCCCCTGAGTACTGATCTAAGACCAGTTCTTTAGATCAGAATGAGTAACATTACATACACACAGGGGACTTGATCCTAACTACCAAATACAGCCGCGCCCTCCGAGCCCAGACAGCATCCCCAGCCGCGCCCTCCGAGCCCAGACAGCATCCCCAGCCGCGCCCTCCGAGCCCAGACGGCATCCCAGCCGCGCCCTCCGAGCCCAGACAGCATCCCCAGCCGCGCCCTCCGAGCCCAGACGGCATCCCCAGCCGCGCCCTCCGAGCCCAGACGGCATCCCAGCCGCGCCCTCCGAGCCCAGACGGCATCCCAGCCGCGCCCTCCGAACCCAGGCGGCATCCCCAGCCGCGCCCTCCGAGCCCAGACGGCATCCCCAGCCGCGCCCTCCGAGCCCAGGCGGCATCCCCAGCCGCGCCCTCCGAGCCAGCAGCATCCCAGCCGCGCCCTCCGAGCCCAGACGGCATCCCAGCCGCGCCCTCCGAGCCCAGACGGCATCCCCAGCCGCGCCCTCCGAGCCCAGACGGCATCCCCAGCCGCGCCCTCCGAGCCCAGACAGCATCCCAGCCGCGCCCTCCGAGCCCAGACGGCGTCCCCAGCCGCGCCCTCCGAGCCCAGACGGCGTCCCCAGCCGCGCCCTCCGAGCCCAGACGGCGTCCCCAGCCGCGCCCTCCGAGCCCAGACGGCGTCCCCAGCCGCGCCCTCCGAGCCCAGACGGCATCCCCAGCCGCGCCCTCCGAGCCCAGACGGCATCCCCAGCCGCGCCCTCCGAGCCCAGACGGCATCCCAGCCGCGCCCTCCGAGCCCAGACGGCATCCCCAGCCGCGCCCTCCGAGCCCAGACGGCATCCCCAGCCGCGCCCTCCGAGCCCAGACGGCATCCCCAGCCGCGCCCTCCGAGCCCAGACGGCATCCCCAGCCGCGCCCTCCGAGCCCAGACGGCATCCCCAGCCGCGCCCTCCGAGCCCAGACGGCATCCCCAGCCGCGCCCTCCGAGCCCAGACGGCATCCCCAGCCGCGCCCTCCGAGCCCAGACGGCATCCCCAGCCGCGCCCTCCGAGCCCAGGCGGCATCCCCAGCCGCGCCCTCCGAGCCCAGACGGCATCCCCAGCCGCGCCCTCCGAGCCCAGACGGCATCCCCAGCCGCGCCCTCCGAGCCCAGACGGCATCCCAGCCGCGCCCTCCGAGCCCAGGCGGCATCCCCAGCCGCGCCCTCCGAGCCCAGACGGCATCCCCAGCCGCGCCCTCCGAGCCCAGACGGCATCCCCAGCCGCGCCCTCCGAGCCCAGACGGCATCCCAGCCGCGCCCTCCGAGCCCAGGCGGCATCCCCAGCCGCGCCCTCCGAGCCCAGGCGGCATCCCCAGCCGCGCCCTCCGAGCCCAGACAGCATCCCAGCCGCGCCCTCCGAGCCCAGGACATATTCAATCTCTCCCAGCCCCTCCGAAAGTGAGCATCAGGATGATGTCTTCCTGATGGACCATTGTTCTCTGATCCTGTTGGAGCCTGTGATCTCTGGTCCTGTTGGAGCCTGTGATACCTAGTCCTGTTGGAGTCTGTGATATCTGATCCTGTTGGAGCCTGTGATCTCTGGTCCTGTTGGAGCCTGTGATACCTAGTCCTGTTGGAGTCTGTGATATCTAGTCCTGTTGCAGCCTGTGATACCTGGTCCTGTTGGAGCCTGTGATACCTAGTCCTGTTGGAGTCTGTGATACCTGGTCCTGTTGGAGTCTGTGATCTCTGGTCCTGTTGGAGCCTGTGATACCTAGTCCTGTTGGAGTCTGTGATATCTAGTCCTGTTGCAGCCTGTGATACCTGGTCCTGTTGGAGCCTGTGATCTCTGGTCCTGTTGGAGTCTGTGATACCTAGTCCTGTTGGAGTCTGTGATACCTGGTCCTGTTGGAGCCTGGGATCTCTGGTCCTGTTGGAGCCTGTGATACCTGGTCCTGTTGGAGCCTGAGGATCTCTGGTCCTGTTGGAGCCTGTGATACCTGGTCCTTTTGGAGTCTGTGATATCTGGTCGTTGGAGCCTGTGATAGTTTTGGTCCTGTTGGAGCCTGTGATACCTGGTCCTGTTGGGTCTGTGATATCTGGTCCTGTTGGAGTCTGTGATATCTGGTCCTGTTGGAGCCTGTGATACCTGGTCCTGTTGGAGTCTGTGATATCTGATCCTGTTGGAGCCTGTGATCTCTGGTCCTGTTGGAGCCTGTGATCTCTGGTCCTGTTGGAGCCTGTGATACCTAGTCCTGTTGGAGCCTGTGATACCTAGTCCTGTTGGAGCCTGTGATACCTGGTCCTGTTGGAGCCTGTGATACCTAGTCCTGTTGGAGCCTGTGATACCTGGTCCTGTTGGAGCCTGTGGTACCTGGTCCTGTTGGAGTCTGTGATACCTAGTCCTGTTGGAGCCTGTGATACCTAGTCCTGTTGGAGCCTGTGATACCTAGTCCTGTTGGAGCCTGATCTCTGGTCCTGTTGGTGAACAGCAAACATTCTAAACCAGCTGATGTTGTTACAATTAGCCAAGATCCAGCTGATAGAAAGGATAGAGCCAAGATCCAGCTGAAAGGAGAGAGCCAAGATCCATCTGATGAAAAGGAGAGAGCCAAGATCCAGCTGATGAAAATCAAGAGCCAAGATCCAGCTGATAGAAAAAGAGCCAAGATCCAGCTGATGAAAGGAGAGCCAAGATCCATCTGATGAAAAGGAGAGGCCAAGATCAGCTGATAGAAAGGAAGAGCCAAGATCCAGCTGATGAAAAGGAGAGAGCCAAGATCCAGCTGATGAAAAGGAGAGAGAGCCAAGATCCAGCTGATGAAAAGGAGAGAGCCAAGATCCAGCTGATAGAAAGGAGAAGGCCAAGATCCAGCTGATAGAAAGGAGAGAGCCAAGATCCAGCTGATGGCTTAGCCTCTTGGGTCCAGCTGATGAAAAGGAGAGGCCAAGATCCTGGCTGATGGTTAGTTGACAGCCAATATCCAATAGTTCTTGCAAACATACTGAGGTGGCAAATAAGACTTAAATAGGGGGCTAACAATGTCAGAAATAATACAGGGGGCTAAAAACTGCATAATTTCCTAAGGGGATTAATAGGAAATAGGCTAATTTCTGTAGCGGCTAATAGGGCCATCTAGAGATTTGGGAAATTGAGGTTTCTAATATGATGCATTTAATAATAGGGGGCTAATATGGGGGCTAATGTTGGCTGCTGTTAAAAAATGGGCTAATCAGGGGATGATGTCTGGTCCTAATTGGAGCCTGTGATATGTGGTCCTGTTGGAGCCTGTGAAATCTGGTCCTGTTGGGGCCTGTGATACCTAGTCCTGTTGGATAGGGTGAAATGTGGTCCTAATTGGAGGCTAATGAGGGGGCTAATGGTCCTGTTGGAGGGCTACCTAGTCCTGGGAGCAAATATCTGGTCCTGTTGGAACAATACGATCAATTCATCCTTAACTGTGATATACATTAACAAAAAAAAAAGTGAAACTCCTATCACATTGGTCCTGTTGGAGCTTAAATGTCTGAAAAGTCCATTTTGGAGACTGTGATATCGGTCCTGTTGGAGCCTGTGACTTTCTCAGATTTTGTTACAGCAGCTTGATTCTGGTCCTGTTGGAGCCAATACGTAATACAAAGCAAAAACAGGTTTGTAGAAACCTGAGCAAAATTAATTCCTGTTAGAAATTTGAGCAAATTAATTAAAAAAATACAAAACTGAAATATCACATGTACATAAGTATTCAGACCCTTTACTCAGTCTTTGTTGGAGCCTTTAGCAAAGATTACAGCCTCCAGTCTTCATGGGTGTGATCGCTGGTCCTGTTGGACACCTGTATTTGGTCCTTTCTCCCATTCTTCTCTGCAGATCCTCTCACTAGTCCATGATGTGGTCAGATTAAGCCAGTGATCTCACTAGTCCATGTTGTGGTCAGATTAATCATACTAGTCCTGTTTGGTCAGATTAAACCTGCCAGTGATCTCACTAGTCCATGTTGGAGCCTGATGATATCCTGCCAGTCCTCTGACTAGTCCATGTTGTGGTCCAGATTAAGCCAGTCCTCTCACTAGTCCATGTTGTGGTCAGATTAAACCTGCCAGTCCTCTGGACTAGTCGATGTTGTGGTCCTGATTAAGCCAGTGATCTCACTAGTCCATGTTGTGGTCAGATTAATCCTGCCAGTCCTCTCACTGGAGTCCATGTTGTGATCACCTAATCCTCCAGTCCTCTCACTAGTCCATGTTGTGAGTCAGATTAATCCTGCCTGGTCCTGTTGGAGCCTGTGATACCTAGCCTCTCCTAGTCCTGGTCAGATTAGTCCTGCCATGTGATACCTGGTCAGATTAAACCTGCCAGTCCTCTCACTAGTCCATGTTGTGGTCAGATTAAACATTCTAGTCCATGCTGATCAGATTAAACCTGCCAGAGAGCCAAGATCCATGCTGATGGTCAGATTAAACCTGCCAGATCCACTGATCGAAATGTTGTGGTCAGATCCAATGATGCCAGTCCTCTCAAGATCCAGTTGATGGTCAGATTAATCATACTAGATCCATGTTGATGGTCAAATTAAAGCCAGCCAAGATCCAGCTGATGGTCAGATTAATCATACTAGATCCATGTTGTGGTCAGATTAAACCTGCCAGTCCTCTCACTGAGTCCATGTTGTGGTCAGATTAATCCTGCCAGTCCTCTCACTAGTCCATGTTGTGGTCAGATTAATCCTGCCAGTCCTCTCACTAGTCCATGTTGTGGTCAGATTAAACCTGCCAGTCCTCTCACTAGGGATGTTGTGGGATTAATCCTAGTCCTCTCACTAGGGGTCCATGTTGTGGTCAGATAGGGGGCTAATAGGGGCAAATCAATAGTCTAATATCATTAAATGGGGGATGTTGTGGTCAGATTAATCCTGCCAGTCCTCTCACTAGTCCATGTTGTGGTCAGATTAATCATAGGGGGGGGTCCATGTTGTGGTCAGATTAAACCTGCCAGTCCTCTCACTAGTCCATGTTGTGGTCAGATTAATCATACTAGTCCATGTTGTGGTCAGATTAAACCTGCCAGTCCTCTCACTAGTCCATTTTGTGGTCAGATTAAACCTGCCAGTCCTCTCACTAGTCCATGTTGTGGTCAGATTAATCATACTAGTCCATGTTGTGGTCAGATTAAACCTGCCAGTCCTCTCACTAGTCCATGTTGTGGTCAATTAAGGGGGCCAGTCTTCTCACTAGTCCATGTTGTGGTCAGATTAAATAGTCCATGTTGGGAAATACCTGCCAGTCCTCTCATAGTTGTGGTCAGATTAAACCTGCCAGTCCTCTCACTAGTCCATGTTGTGGTCAGATTAATCCTGCCAGTCTTCTCACTAGTCCATGTTGTGGTCAGATTAATCCTAATAGTCTTCAATAGTCCAAATGTGGTCAGATTAATCCTGCCAGGGGGCTCAATCCATGTTGTGGTCAGATTAATCCTGCCAGTCCTCTCACTAGTCCATGTTGTGGTCAGATTAATCCTGCCAGTCCTCTCACTAGTCCATGTTGTGGTCACATTAATCCTGCCAGTGAAACTCACTAGTCCATGTTGTGGTCAGATTAATCATACTAGTCCATGTGTGGTCAGATTAAACCTGCCAGTCCTTTCACAGTCCATGTTGTGGTCAGATTAAACCTGCCAGTCCTCTCACTAGTCCATGTTGTGGTCAGATTAATCATACTAGTCCATGTTATTCTAAAATTGATTAAACCTGCCAGTCCTCTCACTAGTCCATGTTGTGGTCAGAAAACCTGCCAGTTTTCACTAGTCCATGTTGTGGTCAGATTAATCCTACCAGAAATCTCACTAGTCCATGTGTGGTCAGATTAATCATACTTTGCCGAAGTTGTGGTCAGATTAATCCTCCAGTCTTCACTAGTCCATGTTGTGGTCAGATTAATCCTGCCAGTCCTCTCATTAGTCCATGTTGTGGTCAGATTAATCCTGCCAGATCCTCTCACTAGTCCATGTTGTGGTCAGATTAATCCTGCCAGTCCTCTCACTAGTCCATGTTGTGGTCAGATGAAACAATAGTAGCTCTATATCTTTCACTAGATGTGTTTTAATGGTCAATTAACCAACATTTCTGAAAATGTATATATGGTGTTTTGGAATTAAATTCTTCCCTTCTCCTCTGAGACGGGCCCTGGACATTTCTGAAAGAACCTAGGAATTCTGGGAAAGTTTCTGGGTTGTTCCCTCATCAGGATTGTGGCCATAAAACAGACACGTACCCCACCAGTCCTCCGAATATCTCTGTGACGTACGAGTAGTCTCCTCCTGACTTGGGAATGGTGACACCCAGCTCAGCGTAACACATGGACCCCAGGGCGCAGATGCCCCGCCGCACACCCATACGATGAGGGACAGCCCCACCGAACCAGCGTGCTCCAAAACACCCTTAGGAGAGATGAATATCCCCGAACCAATGATGTTACCTGGAGAACAAGAGAGACACACAGATACATTAGTATCAGGTGTAGTAGTTTCCTGTGGTCTTCAACAACCTCCCAGTCCTGTCCCCTTGTTGTGAGGGAGGAGAAATACATTCATATCAACTCTAATAGTTGGTCTTCAACAACCTCCCAGTCCTGTCCCCTTGTTGTGAGGGAGGAGAAATACATTCATATCAACTCTAATAGTTGGTCTTCAACAACCTCCCAGTCCTGTCCCCTTGTTGTGAGGGAGGAGAAATACATTCATATCAACTCTAATAGTTGGTCTTCAACAACCTCCCAGTCCTGTCCCCTTGTTGTGAGGGAGGAGAAATACATTCATATCAACTCTAATAGTTGGTCTTCAACAACCTCCCAGTCCTGTCCCCTTGTTGTGAGGGAGGAGAAATACATTCATATCAACTCTAATAGTTGGTCTTCAACAACCTCCCAGTCCTGTCCCCTTGTTGTGAGGGAGGAGAAATACATTCATATCAACTCTAATAGTTGGTCTTCAACAACCTCCCAGTCCTGTCCCCTTGTTGTGAGGGAGGAGAAATACATTCATATCAACTCTAATAGTTGGTCTTCAACAACCTCCCAGTCCTGTCCCCTTGTTGTGAGGGAGGAGAAATACATTCATATCAACTCTAATAGTTGGTCTTCAACAACCTCCCAGTCCTGTCCCCTTGTTGTGAGGGAGGAGAAATACATTCATATCAACTCTAATAGTTGGTCTTCAACAACCTCCCAGTCCTGTCCCCTTGTTGTGAGGGAGGAGAAATACATTCATATCAACTCTAATAGTTGTTCTTCAACAACCTCCCAGTCCTGTCCCCTTGTTGTGAGGGAGGAGAAATACATTCATATCAACTCTAATAGTTGGTCTTCAACAACCTCCCAGTCCTGTCCCCTTGTTGTGAGGGAGGAGAAATACATTCATATCAACTCTAATAGTTGGTCTTCAACAACCTCCCAGTCCTGTCCCCTTGTTGTGAGGGAGGAGAAATACATTCATATCAACTCTAATAGTTGGTCTTCAACAACCTCCCAGTCCTGTCCCCTTGTTGTGAGGGAGGAGAAATACATTCATATCAACTCTAATAGTTGGTCTTCAACAACCTCCCAGTCCTGTCCCCTTGTTGTGAGGGAGGAGAAATACATTCATATCAACTCTAATAGTTGGTCTTCAACAACCTCCCAGTCCTGTCCCCTTGTTGTGAGGGAGGAGAAATATATTCATATCAACTCTAATAGTTGTTCTTCAACAACCTCCCAGTCCTGTCCCCTTGTTGTGAGGGAGGAGAAATACATTAATATCAACTCTAATAGTTGGTCTTCAACAACCTCCCAGTCCTGTCCCCTTGTTGTGAGGGAGGAGAAATATATTATATCAACTCTAATAGTTGGTCTTCAACAACAGGTCCCCTTGTTGTAGGGAGAGAAATACATTCATTTCAACTCTTGGTCTTACTAACAGGTGTCTGTATAGAGCCTTGCTACTAACAGGTGTCTGTATAGAGCCTTGCTACTAACAGGTGTCTGTATAGAGCCTTGCTACTAACAGGTGTCTGTATAGAGCCTTGCTACTAACAGGTGTCTGTATAGAGCCTTGCTACTAACAGGTGTCTGTATAGAGCCTTGTCTACTAACAGGTGTCTGTATAGAGCCTTGCTACTAACAGGTGTCTGTATAGAGGCTACTAACAGGTGTCTGTATAGAGCCTTGCTACTAACAGGTGTCTGTATAGAGCCTTGCTACTAACAGGTGTCTGTATAGAGCCTTGCTACTAACAGGTGTCTGTATAGAGCCTTGCTACTAACAGGTGTCTGTATAGAGCCAGGTGTCTGTATAGAGCCTTGCTACTCTTTTTTCAAAACAGTTGTTTTATTTCTGTATAGAGCCTTGCTACTAACAGGTGTCTGTATAGAGCCTTGCTACTAACAGGTGTCTGTATAGAGCCTTGACAAATAAACTTAGATTTGATTTCTGTTGGTCTTCAACAACAGTCTTGTCCACTTGATGTTTTTTGTATAGTTGTGGGGTTGTTAATCATAACAAAAATCTGTTGTCTGTATATTTGATAAACAGCCTTGCTAGTCATCACACAGCTGTTTCAGTCTGTACCACAGTGACCTTGCTACTAACAGGTGTCTGTATAGAGCCTGGTTGCTATGTCCTAATCAGGTGTCTGTATTCCTTGCATGTCCTAACAGGTGTCTGTATAGAGTCCTTGCTACTAACAGGTGTATAGATCCTTGCTACTCTGGTGCTTTTCAAATGTTTTTCTACTAGTCTCTTGCTTTTCCCATGTCCTAGTCTCTTGCTGTTTCCCATGTCCTAGTCTCTGGTGCTGTTTCCATGTCCTAGTCTCTGGGGCTGTTTCACATGTCCAGTCTCTGGTGCTGTTTCCCATGTCCTAGTCTCTGGTGCACCATGTCCTAGTCTCTGGTGCTTTTTGTCAGTCTCTGGTGCTGGTTATGTCCTAGTCTCTGTGCTGTATGTCCATTTCACTGCTGATGTCTAGTCTCTGGTGCTGTTTCCCATGTCCTAGTCTCTGGTGCTGTTTCCCATGTCCTAGTCTCTGGTGCAAATAAACTTAGATTGCTGATTTAATAGTTGGTCTGTTTCAACATGTCCTCCCTGTCTTGTCCACTCTGATGCTGTTTTTTCCTAGTTCTGGGGTTGTTAATCATGTCCAAAAATCTGTTTTCTGTTATCAATTTGATAAACATGTCCTAGTCTCTGGTGCTGTTTCATGTCCTAGTCTCTGGTGCTGTTTCATGTCCTATCTGTAGTCTCTGTTTCCCATGTCCTAGTCTCTGGTGCTGTTTCCCATGTCCTAGAAATGACCATGTCCTAGTCTCTGGTGCTGTTTCCCATGTCCTAGTCTCTGGTGCTGTTTCCCATGTCCTAGTCTCTGGTGCTGTTTCCCATGTCCTAGTCTCTGGTGCTGTTTCCCATGTCCTAGTCTCTGGTGCTGTTTCCCATGTCCTAGTCTCTGGTGCTGTTTCCCATGTCCTAGTCTCTGGTGCTGTTTCCCATGTCCTAGTCTCTGGGCTGTTTCCCATGTCCTAGTCTCTGGTGCTGTTTCCCATGTCCTAGTCTCTGGTGCTGTCTCTTCTGTTTCCCATGTCCTAGTCTCTGGTGCTGTTTCCCATGTCCTAGTCTCTGGTGCTGTTTCCCATGTCCTAGTCTCTGGTGCTGTTTCCTATGTCCTAGTCTCTGGTGCTGTTTCCCATGTCCTAGTCTCTGGTGCTGTTTCCCATGTCCTAGTCTCTGGTGCATGTCCTTTCCCATGTCCTAGTCTCTGGTGCTGTTTCCCATGTCCTAGTCTCTGGTGCTGTTTCCCATGTCCTAGTCTCTGGTGCTGTTTCCCATGTCCTAGTCTCTGGTGCTGTTTCCCATGTCCTAGTCTCTGGTGCTGTTTCCCATGTCCTAGTCTCTGGTGCTGTTTCCCATGTCCTAGTCTCTGGTGCTGTTTCCCATGTCCTAGTCTCTGGTGCTGTTTCCCATGTCCTAGTCTCTGGTGCTGTTTCCCATGTCCTAGTCTCTGGTGCTGTTTCCCATGTCCTAGTCTCTGGTGCTGTTTCCCATGTCCTAGTCTCTGGTGCTGTTTCCCATGTCCTAGTCTCTGGTGCTGTTTCCCATGTCCTAGTCTCTGGTGCTGTTTCCCATGTCCTAGTCTCTGGTGCTGTTTCCCATGTCCTAGTCTCTGGTGCTGTTTCCCATGTCCTAGTCTCTGGTGCTGTTTCCCATGTCCTAGTCTCTGGTGCTGTTTCCCATGTCCTAGTCTCTGGTGCTGTTTCCCTATGTCCTAGTCTCTGGTGCTGTTTCCCATGTCCTAGTCTCTGGTGCTGTTTCCCATGTCCTAGTCTCTGGTGCTGTTTCCCATGTCCTAGTCTCTGGTGCTGTTTCCCATGTCCTAGTCTCTGGTGCTGTTTCCCATGTCCTAGTCTCTGGTGCTGTTTCCCATGTCCTAGTCTCTGGTGCTGTTTCCCATGTCCTAGTCTCTGGTGCTGTTTCCCATGTCCTAGTCTCTGGTGCTGTTTCCCATGTCCTAGTCTCTGGTGCTGTTTCCCATGTCCTAGTCTCTGGTGCTGTTTCCCATGTCCTAGTCTCTGGTGCTGTTTCCCATGTCCTAGTCTCTGGTGCTGTTTCCCATGTCCTAGTCTCTGGTGCTGTTTCCCATGTCCTAGTCTCTGGTGCTGTTTCCCATGTCCTAGTCTCTGGTGCTGTTTCCCATGTCCTAGTCTCTGGTGCTGTTTCCCATGTCCTAGTCTCTGGTGCTGTTTCCCATGTCCTAGTCTCTGGTGCTGTTTCCCATGTCCTAGTCTCTGGTGCTGTTTCCCATGTCCTAGTCTCTGGTGCTGTTTCCCATGTCCTAGTCTCTGGTGCTGTTTCCCATGTCCTAGTCTCTGGTGCTGTTTCCCATGTCCTAGTCTCTGGTGCTGTTTCCCATGTCCTAGTCTCTGGTGCTGTTTCCCATGTCCTAGTCTCTGGTGCTGTTTCCCATGTCCTAGTCTCTGGTGCTGTTTTTCCCATGTCCTAGTCTCTGGTGCTGTTTCCCATGTCCTAGTCTCTGGTGCTGTTTCCCATGTCCTAGTCTCTGGTGCTGTTTCCCATGTCCTAGTCTCTGGTGCTGTTTCCCATGTCCTAGTCTCTGGTGCTGTTTCCCATGTCCTAGTCTCTGGTGCTGTTTCCCATGTCCTAGTCTCTGGTGCTGTTTCCCATGTCCTAGTCTCTGGTGCTGTTTCCCATGTCCTAGTCTCTGGTGCTGTTTCCCATGTCCTAGTCTCTGGTGCTGTTTCCCATGTCCTAGTAACACTGAGGTCTGTCCTGACTAACACTCTCACTGTTTCCCAACCCTCTAACACAGGTCTGTCATGTAACCCTGACACTGGACTGTTACTACACTGGCTAACACTGAGGTCTGTTACTACACTACGTAACCCTGACTAACACTGAGGTCTGTTACTGTAACCCATAACACTGAGGTCTGTTACTACACTACGTAACCCTGACTAACACTGAGGTCTGTTTACACTACACTGTGACTAACACTGAGGTCTACTGCGTAACCCTGACTAACACTGAGGTCTGTTACTACACTGTAACCCTGGTAACACTGTCTGTTACTACACTGTGTAACCCTGGCTAACACTGAGGTCTGCTACTACACTGTGTAACCCTGACTAACACTGAGGTCTGTTACTACACTACGTAACCCTGACTAACACTGAGGTCTGTAACCCTACTCTGTAACCCTGACTAACACTGAGGTCTGTTACTACACTGTAACCCTGACTAACACTGAGGTCTGTTACTACACTACGTAACCCTGACTAACACTGAGGTCTGTTACTACACTGTGTAACCCTGGCTAACACTGAGGTCTGTCTGTAACCCTGACTAACACTGAGGTCTGTTACTGTGTAACCCTGACTAACACTGAGGTCTGTTACTACACTACGTAACCCTGACTAACACTGAGGTCTGTTACTACACTACGTAACCCTGACTAACACTGAGGTCTGTTACTACACTACGTAACCCTGACTAACACTGAGGTCTGTTACTACACTACGTAACCCTGACTAACACTGAGGTCTGTTACTACACTACGTAACCCTGACTAACACTGAGGTCTGTTACTACACTACGTAACCCTGACTAACACTGAGGTCTGTTACTACACTACGTAACCCTAACACTGTAACCCTGACTAACACTGAGGTCTGTTACTACACTACGTAACCCTGACTAACACTGAGGGTCTGTAACCCTGACTAACACTGAGGTCTGTTACTACACGTAACCCTGACTAACACTGAGGTCTGTTACTACACTACGTAACCCTGACTAACACTGAGGTCTGTTACTGCACTACGTAACCCTGACTAACACTGAGGTCTGTTACTACACTACGTAACCCTGACTAACACTGAGGTCTGTAACACTGTTACTGTAACCCTGACTAACACTGAGGTCGTAACCCTGACTAACACTGAGGGTCTGTAACCCTGACTAACACTGAGGTCTGTTACTACACTGTGTAACCCTGACTAACACTGAGGTCTGTTACTGCACTGTAACCCTGACTAACACTGAGGTCTGTTACTACACGTAACCCTGACTAACACTGAGGTCTGTTACTACACTACGTAACCCTGACTAACACTGAGGTCTGTTACTACACTACGTAACCCTGACTAACACTGAGGTCTGTTACTACACTGTGTAACCCTGACTAACACTGAGGTCTGTTACTACACTGTGTAACCCTGACTAACACTGAGGTCTGTTACTACACTACGTAACCCTGACTAACACTGAGGTCTGTTACTACACTGTAACCCTGGCTAACACTGAGGTCTGCTACTACACTGTGTAACCCTGGCTAACACTGAGGTCTGTACTACACTGTAACCCTACTAACACTGAGGTCTGTTACTGTGTAACCCTGGCTAACACTGAGGTCTGTTACTACACTGTGTAACCCTGGCTAACACTGAGGTCTGTTACTACACTGTGTAACCCTGACTAACACTGAGGTCTGTAACCCTACTAACACTGACGTAACCCTGGCTAACACTGAGGTCTGTTACTACACTGTGTAACCCTGACTAACACTGAGGTCTGTTACTACACTGTGTAACCCTGGACTAACACTGAGGTCTGTTACTACACTGTGTAACCCTGCTAACACTGAGGTCTAACTGACTAACACTGAGGTCTGTTACTACACTGTGTAACCCTGGCTAACACTGAGGTCTGCTACTACACTGTGTAACCCTGGCTAACACTGAGGTCTGCTACTACACTGTGTAACCCTGGCTAACACTGAGGTCTGCTACTAACTGTGTAACCCTGACTAACACTGAGGTCTGCTACTACACTGTGTAACCCTGACTAACACTGAGGTAACCCTGACTAACACTGAGCTACTACACTGTGTAACCCTGGCTAACACTGAGGTCTGCTACTACACTGTGTAACCCTGGCTAACACTGAGGTCTGCTACTAACACTAACACTGAGGTCTAACCACTGGTAACCCTGGCTAACACTGAGGTCTGTTACTACACTACGTAACCCTGGCTAACACTGAGGTCTGTTACTACACTGTGTAACCCTGGCTAACACTGAGGTCTGAGGTCTTACTACACTGTGTAACCCTGGCTAACACTGAGGTCTGCTACTACACTGTGTAACCCTGGCTAACACTGAGGTCTGTTACTGCACTACGTAACCCTGGCTAACACCGAGGTTTGTTACTACACTGTGTAACCCTGGCTAACACTGAGGTCTGTTACTACACTGTGTAACCCTGGCTAACACTGAGGTCTGCTACTACACTGTGTAACCCTGGCTAACACTAAGGTCTGTTACTACACTGTGTAACCCTGGCTAACACTGAGGTCTGCAACCCTACTAACACACTGTGTAACCCTGGCTAACACTGAGGTCTGTTACTACACTGTGTAACCCTGACTAACACTGAGGTCTGCTACTACACTGTGCAACCCTGCTAACACTGGCTAACACTGTAAGGTAACACTGAGGTCTACTACACTGTAACCCTGCTAACACTGAGGTCCTACACTACGTAACCCTGGACTAACACTGAGGTCTGTTACTACACTGTGTAACCCTGGCTAACACTGAGGTCTGCTACTACACTGTGTAACCCTGGCTAACACTGAGGTCTGCTACTACACTGTGTAACCCTGGCTAACACTGAGGTCTGTCTGCTACTACACTGTGTAACCCTGGCTAACACTGAGGTCTGCTACTACACTGTGTAACCCTGGCTAACACTGAGGTCTGCTACTACACTGTGTAACCCTGACTAACACTGAGGTCTGCTACTACACTGTAACCCTGGCTAACACTGAGGTAACCCTGGCTAACACTGAGGTCTGTTACTACACTAACTAACACTGAGGTCTGTGTAACCCTGACTAACACTGAGGTCTGCTACTACACTGTGTAACCCTGGCTAACACTGAGGTCTGTTTACTACACTGACTAACACTAACCCTGACTAACACTGAGGTCTGCTACTACACTGTGTAACCCTGACTAACACTGAGGTCTGCTACTACACTGTGTAACCCTGACTAACACTGAGGTCTGCTACTACACTGTGTAACCCTGGCTAACACTGAGGTCTGCTACTACACTGTGTAAACTAACACTGAGGTCTGCTACTACACTAAACACTGAGGTCTGCTACTACACTGTGTAACCCTGACTAACACTGAGGTCTGCTACTACACTGTGTAACCCTGACTAACAACACTGTGTAACCCTGACTAACACTGAGGTCTACTACACTGTGTAACCCTGACTAACACTGAGGTCTGCTACTACTAACCCACTAACACTGAGGTCTGTTACTAACCCTGACTAACACTGAGGTCTGCTACTACACTGTGTAACCCTGACTAACACTGAGGTCTGCTACTACACTGTGTAACCCTGACTAACACTGAGGTCTGCTACTACACTGTGTAACCCTGGCTGTCTAACACTGGCTCTGTAACCCTGACTAACACTGAGGCTGGCTGAGGGCTACCCATCCCTTCCACTGTCCACAACTGACTAACACTGAGGTCTGATCCAGCACACAGCTGTCAAAGCAAAGACCCCGGCTGACTAACACTGATCCAACTGTGTCCCTAACACTGAGGTCTGCACCATATTAACACTGATATACAGGACCCATGAGTCTGCTACAGGTAACCCACTAACACTGAGGTCTGCACTGTGTAACCCTGACTAACACTGAGGGCCCATAGTGTCTCAGGTCTAACAATGTAGTGCACTAACACTGAGGGGTGTAACCCTGACTAACACTGAGGTCTGCTACTCAGGTGACTAACACTGAGGTCTGTACAGTAACCCTGACTAACACTGAGGTCTGCTATAGTAACCCTGGCTAACACTGAGGTCCTATACACTGTGTAACCCTTAACACAGGTCTACATGTAGTGTGTAACCCTGACTAACACTGAGGGGTAACCCTGACTAACACTGAGGTCTGCTACTACACTGGTCCTGACTAACACTGAGGTCTGCTACTACACTGTGTAACCCTGACTAACACTGAGGTCTGCTACTACACTGTGTAACCCTGGCTGTCCCTGGCTCTGTGTCTGAGGCTGGCTGAGGTACCCATCCCTTCCACGTCCACAACGTCATCATCTGATCCAGCAACAGCTGTCAAAGCAAAGACCCCGGCAAGACATCCAATGTGTCCCAAATGGGGCCCATAGTGTTCAGGTCAAACGTAGTGCACTATATAGGGGCCCATAGTGCTCAGGTCAAACGTAGTGCACTATATAGGGGCCCATAGTGTTCAGGTCTAATGTAGTGCACTACATAGGGGCCCATAGTGTTCAGGTCTAATGTAGTGCACTATATAGGGGCCCATAGTGTTCAGGTCTAAATGTAGTGTCAGGCACTATATAGGGGCCCATAGTGTTCAGGTCTAATGTAGTGCACTATATAGGGGCCCATAGTGTTCAGGTCTAATGTAGTGCATATAGGGGCCCATAGTGTTCAGGTCTAATGGTGCACTATATAGGGGCCCATAGTGTTCAGGTCTAATGTAGTGCACTACATAGGGAACAGGGTACCATTTGTGACACAGCCATCACCGGCCATTTCAGAGGGAAGTTTTAAAGAACAGAACAAGAGAAGAAGTAAGTAGATAATGGTGGGGGGGGTCTAATTGGTAGTCATCCCACTATAAACAGTTTGTCTGATGTGAGACAGTGAGGGCTCTGAGCTCCAGCGAGGCCCAGCGAAGCACGCCACTGTAAACAGTTTGTCTGATGTGAGACAGTGAGGGCTCTGAGCTCCAGCGAGGCCCAGCGAAGCACGCCATCCATCACAGCGCCTCTCTGGAAACAAACAGCTCTGTAAATGTAATGATGCTCCATTGGAATAACTCTGAACAGTAGATTTCCTCTTGTCACTTCTGATCTGGAGAGAGTACGGTGGAGAGGGGAGGAGGAGGAGGAGGAGGAGAGGAGAGGAGAGGGGGGGGAGGGGAGGAGAGGGAGGGGAGGAGAGGGGAGGAGGAGGAGAGGGAGGAGAGGAGAGGGAGGGAGGGGAGGGAGGAGAGGGGAGGAGAGGAGGAAAGGAGGAGAGGGAGGAGAGGGGAGGAGAGGGAGGGAGGGGAGGAGAGGAGAGGAGGGAGGAGAGGGGGAGGGAGGGGAGGGAGAGAGGAGGAAAGGAGGGAGGGAGGGAGGGGGGAGAGGGGAGGGAGAGGAGGAGGAGGGAGGAGGGAGAGGGGAGAGGGAGGAGAGGGGAGGAATGGAGGAGAGGGGAGGAGAGGAGAGGGAGGAGAGGGAGGAGAGGGGAGGAAAGGGGAGGGAGGAGAGGAGAGGGAGGGAGGGGAGGAGGGGGAGGGGAGGAGGGGAGGGGAGAGGAGGAGGAGAGGGGAGGGAGGGAGGAGAGGGGGAGGAGAGGGGAGGAGAGGGGGAGGAGGAGGGAGGAAGGGAGGGGGAGGAGAGGAGGGGAGGGGGAGGGAGGGAGGGGGAGGAAGGGGGAGGAAGGAGGGGGGAGGGAGGAGAGAGGGGAGGAGGGAGAGGGGGAGAGGGAGGGAGAGGAGGGAGGAGGGGGAGGGAGGGAGAGGAGGAGGAGAGGGGGGGAGGAGAGGGGAGGGAGGGGGAGGAGAGGGGAGGAGGAGGGGAGGAATGGGGAGGGGAGGGAGAGGGGAGGAGAGGGGGGACATAACGCTCTTGTGTTTTGTTTTTGTGGTCATCACGAATTGTTGCATCGGAGTGGGGATTTAATGGGTGACCTACAAACGCCTGGCTCAGATCTGATGTCTATAGTACTGATGGCTGGGGAGCCTGGCTCAGATCTGATGTCTATAGTACTGATGGTTGTGGGGCCTGGCTCAGATCTGATGTCTATAGTAGTGATGGCTGGGGAGCCTGGCTCAGACCTGATGTCTATAGTAGTGATGGCTGGGGAGCCTGGCTCAGATCTGATGTCTATAGTACTGATGGCTGGGGAGCCTGGCTCAGATCTGATGTCTATAGTACTGATGGCTGGGGAGCCTGGCTCAGATCTGATGTCTATAGTACTGATGGCTGGGGAGCCTGGCTCAGATCTGATGTCTGGGGAGCCTGGCTCAGATCTGATGTCTATAGTACTGATGGGGGGACCTGGCTCAGATCTGATGTCTATAGTAGTGATGGCTGGGGAGCCTGGCTCAGATCTGATGTCTATAGTACTGATGGCTGGGGGCCTGGGGATCTGATGTCTATAGTAGTGATGGCTGGGGAGCCTGGCTCAGATCTGATGTCTATAGTACTGATGGCTGGGGAGCCTGGCTCAGATCTGATGTTATAGTACTGATGGCTGGGGAGCCTGGCTCAGATCTGATGTCTATAGTGTGATTTTGATCTGATTTTAGTGTGTCAAATCAAATTTATTTATATGTTGCATCAGCTGAGTGGGGATAAAACCCCAAACAGCAAGCAATGGGTGACCGGTGGCTAGGAAAAACTCCCTAGAAAAGCCTGGCTCAGATCTGATGTCTATAGTATGTTCTGATGGCTAATAAGGGGAGCCTGGCTCAGATCTGATGTCTATAGTACTGATGGCTGGGGAGCAGATCTGATGTCTATAGTACTGATGGCTGGCTCAGATCTGATGTCTGATGTCTATAGTACTGATGGCTGGGGAGCCTGGCTCAGATCTGATGTCTATAGTAGTGATGGCTGGGGAGCCTGGCTCAGATCTGATGTCTATAGTAGTGATGGCTGGGGAGCCTGGCTCAGATCTGATGTCTATAGTAGTGATGGCTGGGGAGCCTGGCTCAGATCTGATGTCTATAGTAGTGATGGCTGGGGAGCCTGGCTCAGATCTGATGTCTGATGGCTGGGGAGTAGTACTGATGGATGATGTCTAGGGGATGGCCAGATCTGGCTCAGATCTGATGTCTATAGTACTGATGGCTGGGGAGCCTGGCTCAGATCTGATGTCTATAGTAGTGATGGCTGGGGAGCCTGGCTCAGATCTGATGTCTATAGTACTGATGGCTGTGGGACCTGGCTCAGATCTGATGTCTATAGTAGTGATGGCTGGGGATCCTGGCTGAGAAGCTGATGTCTATAGTGGGAGCCTGGTTGAGGAAGGAGATCTGATGTCTAAGTAGTGATGGCTGAGAATGGTTGTTGTGGTCCAATGTCTTTGTGTCTGAAGCTGTGATTGGGGAGCCTTCAGATCTGAGAAGGAGGTGAATGAGTGGATGCTAAGCTGAGCCTGGGTAGATGGCTGGGGCTCAGCCTGGACAGGGTTAGTGATGGCTGGGGAGCCTGGCTCAGACATGTCTATAGTAATGATGGCTGGGGAGCCTGGCTCAGATCTGATGTCTATAGTACTGATGGCTGGGGAGCCTGGCTCAGATCTGATGTCTATAGTAGATGGCTGGGGAGCCTGATGATCTGATGTCTATAGTAGTGACTGATGGCTCAGATCTGGTCTATAGTAGTGAGCCTGGCCTGGCTCAGATCTGATGTCTATAGTAATGATGGCTGGGGGGCCTGGCTCAGATCTGATGTCTATAGTACTGATGGCTGGGGATCCTGGCTGAGAAGCAGTACTTAGTGGGACAGTTGAGGAAGGAGATAGTTAAACCAGGAAGATGAGAATGGTTGTTGTGGTCCAATCATCTTTGTGTCTGAAGCTGTGTTGAGGACTTCAGATGAGAAGGAGATGAATGAGTCCAGTTGCATTAGATCTGAGGTTAAATCAGTTCTGTAATCAGGTTCCTGTTCAGATCTGTTCTACACCACTGCCTCTGACTTCGAAGATGAGGCCCTTCAACCAGAGAAGGAAAAGGTTGACCTGTATATATCTGCTACGGAGATGGAGGAGCCTGGCGAGTGACATGACAGTCTGCCTTCTGCATTCCAGCATAGAAGGTTTTCAGTAGAGAACTGGTTCATCTGATTTTTACAGATGGCTACAGTCTGCCTTCTGAAACCAGCATCACAGGTCTATTTTTTTTAGTGGTCAGGCGTCACTACAGACCCCTGGTTCGATCCCGGGCTGTATCACAACGGGCCGTGATCGGGAGTCCCGTAGGGCGGCGCACAAAATCTGAATCTGAATCTAAATAGGTACAAACATCAAATAACGACTAGGAGCAATGGGACACTGTCCTTAATGCATGGTGCTACTGTATTAGGAGCACTGGGACACTGTCCTTAATGCATGGTGCTACTGTATTAGGAGCACTGAGACACTGTCCTTAATGCATGGTGCTACTGTATTAGGAGCACTGAGACACTGTCCTTAATGCATGGTGCTACTGTATTAGGAGCACTGAGACACTGTCCTTAATGCATGGTGCTACTGTATTAGGAGCACTAGGAGCACTGAGACACTGTCCTTAATGCATGGTGCTACTGTATTAGGAGCACTGAGACACTGTCCTTAATGCATGGTGCTACTGTATTAGGAGCACTGGGACACTGTCCTTAATGCATGGTGCTACTGTATTAGGAGCACTAGGAGCACTGGGACACTGTCCTTAATGCATGGTGCTACTGTATTAGGAGCACTAGGAGCACTGGGACACTGTCCTTAATGCATGGTGCTAGGAGCACTGGGACACTGTCCTTAATGCATGGTGCTACTGTATTAGGAGCACTGGAGACACTGTCCTTAATGCATGGTGCTACTGTATTAGGAGCACTAGGAGCACTGGGACACTGTCCTTAATGCATGGTGCTACTGTACTGGGCACTGCATGGTGCTACTGTATTAGGAGCACTGGGACACTGTCCTTAATGCATGGTGCTACTGTATTAGGAGCACTAGGAGCACTGGGACACTGTCCTTAATGCATGGTGCTACTGTATTAGGAGCACTAGGAGCACTGGGACACTGTCCTTAATGCATGGTGCTACTGTATTAGGAGCACTGAGACACTGTCCTTAATGCATGGTGCTACTGTATTAGGAGCACTAGGAGCACTGGGACACTGTCCTTAATGCATGGTGCTACTGTATTAGGAGCACTGAGACACTGTCCTTAATGCATGGTGCTACTGTATTAGGAGCACTAGGAGCACTGGGACACTGTCCTTAATGCATGGTGCTACTGTATTAGGAGCACTGAGACACTGTCCTTAATGCATGGTGCTACTGTATTAGGAGCACTGGGACACTGTCCTTAATGCATGGTGCTACTGTATTAGGAGCACTAGGAGCACTGAGACACTGTCCTTAATGCATGGTGCTACTGTATTAGGACAGCTTAATGCATGGTGCTACTGTATTAGGAGCACTAGGACACTGTCCTTAATGCATGGTGCTACTGTATTAGGAGCACTAGGAGCACACACTGTCCTTAATGCATGGTGCTACTGTATTAGGAGCACTAGGAGACTGAGACACTGTCCTTAATGCATGGTGCTACTGTATTAGGAGCACTGAGACACTGTCCTTAATGCATGGTGCTACTGTATTAGGAGCACTGAGACACTGTCCTTAATGCATGGTGCTACTGTATTAGGAGCACTGAGACACTGGAGCACTGAGGACACTGTCCTTAATGCATGGTGCTACTGTATTAGGAGCACTGAGACACTGTCCTTAATGCATGGTGCTACTGTATTAGGAGCACTAGGAGCACTGAGACACTGTCCTTAATGCATGGTGCTACTGTATTAGGAGCACTGAGACACTGAGACACTGTCCTTAATGCATGGTGCTACTGTATTAGGAGCACTAGGAGCACTGAGACACTGGAGCACTGAGACACTGTCCTTAATGCATGGTGCTACTGTATTAGGAGCACTAGGAGCACTGAGACACTGTCCTTAATGCATGGTGCTACTGTATTAGGAGCACTAGGGAGACACTGATGCACACTAGGAGTAGGAGCACTGAGACACTGTCCTTAATGCATGGTGCTACTGTATTAGGAGCACTAGGAGCACTGAGACACTGTCCTTAATGCATGGTGCTACTGTATTAGGAGCACTGAGACACTGTCCTTAATGCATGGTGCTACTGTATTAGGAGCACTAGGAGCACTGAGACACTGTCCTTAATGCATGGTGCTACTGTATTAGGAGCACTGAGACACTGTCCTTAATGCATGGTGCTACTGTATTAGGAGCACTGGGACACTGTCCTTAATGCATGGTGCTACTGTATTAGGAGCACTGAGACACTGTCCTTAATGCATGGTGCTACTGTATTAGGAGCACTAGGAGCACTGAGACACTGTCCTTAATGCATGGTGCTACTGTATTAGGAGCACTGAGACACTGTCCTTAATGCATGGTGCTACTGTATTAGGAGCACTGAGACACTGTCCTTAATGCATGGTGCTACTGTATTAGGAGCACTGAGACACTGTCCTTAATGCATGGTGCTACTGTATTAGGAGCACTGGGACACTGTCCTTAATTCATGGTGCTACTGTATTAGGACACTGTGAGACCTTAATGCATGGTGCTACTGTATTAGGAGCACTAGGAGCACTGAGACACTGTCCTTAATGCATGGTGCTACTGTATTAGGAGCACTAGGAGCACTGAGACACTGTCCTTAATGCATGGTGCTACTGTATTAGGAGCACTAGGAGCACTGAGACACTGTCCTTAATGCATGGTGCTACTGTATTAGGAGCACTGAGACACTGTCCTTAATGCATGGTGCTACTGTATTAGGAGAACTAGGAGCACTGAGACACTGTCCTTAATGCATGGTGCTACTGTATTAGGAGCACTGCACTGGGACACTGTCCTTAATGCATGGTGCTACTGTATTAGGAGCACTAGGAGCACTGAGACACTGTCCTTAATGCATGGTGCTACTGTATTAGGAGCACTAGGAGCACTGAGACACTGTCCTTAATGCATGGTGCTACTGTATTAGGAGCACTAGGAGCACTGAGACACTGTCCTTAATGCATGGTGCTACTGTATTAGGAGCACTGAGACACTGTCCTTAATGCATGGTGCTACTGTATTAGGAGCACTAGGAGCACTGAGACACTGTCCTTAATGCATGGTGCTACTGTATTAGGAGCACTGGGACACTGTCCTTAATGCATGGTGCTACTGTATTAGGAGCACTGAGACACTGTCCTTAATGCATGGTGCTACTGTATTAGGAGCACTGAGACACTGTCCTTAATGCATGGTGCTACTGTATTAGGAGCACTAGGAGCACTGAGACACTGTCCTTAATGCATGGTGCTACTGTATTAGGAGCACTAGGAGCACTGAGACACTGTCCTTAATGCATGGTGCTACTGTATTAGGAGCACTAGGAGCACTGAGACACTGTCCTTAATGCATGGTGCTACTGTATTAGGAGCACTAGGAGCACTGGGACACTGTCCTTAATGCATGGTGCTACTGTATTAGGAGCACTGAGACACTGTCCTTAATGCATGGTGCTACTGTATTAGGAGCACTAGGAGCACTGAGACACTGTCCTTAAATGCATGGTGCTACTGTATTAGGTGCACTAGGAGACACTGTCCTTAATGCATGGTGACACTGTCCTTAATGCATGGTGCTACTGTATTAGGAGCACTAGGAGCACTGAGACACTGTCCTTAATGCATGGTGCTACTGTATTAGGAGCACTAGGAGCACTGGGACACTGTCCTTAATGCATGGTGCTGTATTAGGAGCATTAGGAGCACTGAGACACTGTCCTTAATGCATGGTGCTACTGTATTAGGAGCACTAGGAGCACTGAGACACTGTCCTTAATGCATGGTGCTACTGTATTAGGAGCACTAGGAGCACTGAGACACTGTCCTTAATGCATGGTGCTACTGTATTAGGAGCACTAGGAGCACTGAGACACTGTCCTTAATGCATGGTGCTACTGTATTAGGAGCACTGGGACACTGTCCTTAATGCATGGTGCTACTGTATTAGGAGCACTGAGACACTGTCCTTAATGCATGGTGCTACTGTATTAGGAGCACTGGGACACTGTCCTTAATGCATGGTGCTACTGTATTAGGAGCACTAGGAGCACTGGGACACTGTCCTTAATGCATGGTGCTACTGTATTAGGAGCACTAGGAGCACTGAGACACTGTCCTTAATGCATGGTGCTACTGTATTAGGAGCACTGGGACACTGTCCTTAATGCATGGTGCTACTGTATTGGGACACTGTCCTTAATGCAGCACTAGGAGCACTGGGACACTGTCCTTAATGCATGGTGCTACTGTATTAGGAGCACTAGGAGCACTGAGACACTGGCCTTAATGCATGGTGCTACTGTATTAGGAGCACTAGGAGCACTGAGACACTGTCCTTAATGCATGGTGCTACTGTATGGGACACTGTCCTTAATGCATGGTGCTACTGTATTAGGAGCACTGGGACACTGTCCTTAATGCATGGTGCTACTGTATTAGGAGCACTGGGACACTGTCCTTAATGCATGGTGCTACTGTATTAGGAGCACTAGGAGCACTGGGACACTGTCCTTAATGCATGGTGCACTGTATTAGGAGCACTAGGAGCACTGAGACACTGTCCTTAATGCATGGTGCTACTGTATTAGGAGCACTGGGAGCACTGAGACACTGTCCTTAATGCATGGTGCTACTGTATTAGGAGCACTAGGAGCACTGGGACACTGTCCTTAATGCATGGTGCTACTGTATTAGGAGCACTAGGAGCACTGAGACACTGTCCTTAATGCATGGTGCTACTGTATTAGGAGCACCAGGAGCACTGAGACACTGTCCTTAATGCATGGTGCTACTGTATTAGGAGCACTAGGAGCACTGAGACACTGTCCTTAATGCATGGTGCTACTGTATTAGGAGCACTGAGACACTGTCCTTAATGCATGGTGCTACTGTATTAGGAGCACTAGGAGCACTGGACAGCACTGAGACACTGTCCTTAATGCATGGTGCTACTGTATTAGGAGCACTGAGACACTGTCCTTAATGCATGGTGCTACTGTATTAGGAGCACTGGGACAATGGCATGGTGCTACTGTATTAGGAGCACACTGAGACACTGTCCTTAATGCATGGTGCTACTGTATTAGGAGCACTGAGACACTACCCATAATGCACTTGACCTTGTCCAAAAGATATCCTTCCCAGATAATGTAAAGATAAAAAAAAATAAAACCGCTCCCAATATTGGGTTAGTAAATACCCTCCAGCCAGTAAACACCAGCCATGTGATTAGCTGAGGTAAAGTGGAGTAAGTAGCGTGGGTGGAACAAGGGACAGGATTATATAGTTGACCAGAACGTGGCATAAATCCACTACTCAGAAATAGGGTTCAACATACCAGTTTCACAATACTCCGAAGTATCTTGGCAAGCAGACAAAACATGAACTGTGACAAGCTCTACTCTGAATTAAAAGGAGTTGGCCAGTCTGTCACACAGTGGGGTGGAGAGGGTGTTCTGTAGAGGGGGAGGGGGGGAGGGGGGGAGGATGGTGTTCTGTAGAGGGGGAGGGGGGGAGGATGGTGTTCTGTAGAGGGGAGGGGTGGAGAGGGTGTTCTGTAGAGGGGAGGGGTGGAGAGGGTGTTCTGTAGAGGGGGAGGGTGGAGAGGGTGTTCTGTAGAAGGGGAGGGTGGAGAGGGTGTTCTGTAGAAGGGGAGGGTGGAGAGGGTGTTCTGTAGAAGGGGAGGGGTGGAGAGGGTGTTCTGTAGGGGAGGGTGGAGAGGGTGTTCTGTAGAGGGGGGGGTGGAGAGGGTGTTCTGTAGAGGGGGAGGGGTGATCTGAGAGGGTGTTCTGTAGAGGGGGAGGGTGGAGAGGGTGTTCTGAGGGGGAGGGTGGAGAGGGTGTTCTGTAGGGGGGGTGGAGAGGGTGTTCTGGTGTTCTGTAGAGGGGGGGTGGAGAGGGTGTTCTGTAGAGGGGGAGGGGTGGAGAGGGTGTTCTGTAGAGGGGAGGGTGGAGGGTGTTCTGTAGTGGGGGAGGGTGGAGAGGGTGTTCTGTAGAGGGGAGGGTGGAGAGGGTGTTCTGTAGAGGGGAGGGGTGGAGAGGGTGTTCTGTAGGGAGGGGGAGAGGGTGTTCTGTAGAGGGGAGGGGTGGAGAGGGTGTTCTGTAGTGGGAGGGTGTTCTGTGAGAGGGTGTTCTGTAGAGGGGAGAGGGTGGAGAGGGTGTTCTGTAGAGGGGGGGGGGGAGGGTGTTCTGTAGAGGTGGAGGGGTGTTCTGTGTAGGGTGTTCTGTAGAGGGGGGGAGGGTGTTCTGTAGTGGAGGGGGTGTTCTGTAGGGGGAGGGTGTTCTGTAGTGGGGAGAGGGTGTTCTGTAGGGGGGGAGGGGGTGTTCTGTAGTGGGGGGGGTGTTCTGTAGTGGGGGGTGTTCTGTAGTGGAGAGGGTGTTCTGTAGTGGGAGAGGGTGTTCTGTAGTGGGAGAGGGTGTTCTGTAGTGGAGGGGGTGTTCTGTAGTGGAGAGGGTGTTCTGTAGTGGAGAGGGTGTTCTGTAGTGGAGAGGGTGTTCTGTAGTGGAGAGGGTGTTCTGTAGTGGGAGAGGGTGTTCTGTAGTGGAGGGGTGTTCTGTAGTGGGGGGGTGTTCTGAGTGGGGGTGTTCTGTAGTGGAGAGGGTGTTCTGTAGTGGGGGGTGTTCTGTAGTGGAGGGTGTTCTGTAGGGGGAGAGGGTTCTGTAGTGGGAGAGGGTGTTCTGTAGTGGGAGAGGGTGTTCTGAGGGTGTTCTGTAGTGGGGGGTGTTCTGTAGTGGAGGGTGTTCTGTAGTGGAGAGGGTGTTCTGTAGTGGAGAGGGTGTTCTGTAGTGGAGTTCTGAGTGGGGGGTGTTCTGTAGTGGAGAGGGTGTTCTAGTAGGGTGGAGGAGGGTGTTCTGTAGTGGGGGGGGTGTTCTGTAGTGGAGGGGGTGGTGGAGAGGGTGTTCTGTAGTGGAGAGGGTGGTAGTGGAGGGGGTGTTCTGGTGGAGAGGGTGTTCTGTAGTGGAGAGGGTGTTCTAGTGGGGGGTGTTCTGTAGTGGGGAGGGTGTTGGAGTGGAGGGGTGTTCTGTAGGGTGTTCTGTAGGGGGGGTGTTCTGTAGTGGAGGGGGTGTTCTGTAGTGGAGAGGGTGTTCTGTAGTGGAGAGGGTGTTCTGTAGTGGAGAGGGTGTTCTGTAGTGGAGGGGTGTTCTGTAGTGGAGAGGGTGTTCTGTAGTGGGGGAGAGGGTGTTCTGTAGTGGGGAGGGTGTTCTGTAGTGGAGAGGGTGTTCTGTAGTGGGGGGGGTGTTCTGTAGTGGAGAGGGTGGGTGTTCTGTAGTGGAGAGGTGATCTGTAGTGGGGGGGTGTAGTGGGGGGGAGGGGTGATATGTAGTGGAGAGGTGTGTTCTGTAGTGGAGGGGGTGATCTGTAGTGTGGGGGTGTTCTGTAGTGGAGAGGGTGTTCTGTAGTGGGGGGTGTTCTGTAGTGGAGGGGTGTTCTGTAGTGGGGGGGTGTTCTGTAGTGGAGAGGGTGTTCTGTAGTGGGGGGTGTTCTGTAGTGGAGAGGGTGTTCTGTAGTGGAGAGGGTGTTCTGTAGGGGTGTTCTGTAGTGGAGAGGGTGTTCTGAGTGGAGGGTGTTCTGTAGTGGAGAGGGTGTTCTGTAGTGGAGAGGGTGTTCTGTAGTGGAGGGGTGAGAGGGGATTCTGTAGTGGAGAGGGTGTTCTGTAGTGGGGGAGAGGGTGATCTGTAGTGGGGGTGTTCTGTAGTGGAGAGGGTGTTCTGTAGTGGAGAGGGTGATCTGTAGTGGAGAGGGTGTTCTGTAGTGGAGAGAGGGTGATCTGTAGTGGGGGGGTTTTGTAATGGGAGAGAGGTGATCTGTAGTGGGGGGGTGTTCTGTAATGGGGAGAGAGGTGCTCTGTAGTGGGGGGAGGTGATCTGTAGTGGGGGAGAGAGGTGATCTGTAGTGGGGGGAGAGAGGTGATCTGTAGTGGGTGAGAGAGGTGATCTGTAGTGGGGGAGAGAGGTGATCTGTAGTGGGGGAGAGAGGTGATCTGTAGTGGGGGAGAGGTGATCTGTAGTGGGGGAGAGAGGCGATCTGTAGTGGGGGAGAGGTGATCTGTAGGGGGGTGATCTGTAGTGGGGGGAGGGGGGATCTGTAGTGGGGGGGTGGTCTGTAGTGATCTGTGGGGGGGATCTGTATCTGTGTTAGGTAGTAGGGGGGTGATCTGTAGTAGTGGTGGGTCTAAGTAGTAGTGGGGGTGGTCTGTAGTGGGGGGTGATCTGTGTGGGGGGGTTCTGTTAGTATAGTCTAAGACATAAATAATGACTAAAACATGTACAGTGTCAGGAAGTGTTCATATCCCTTGAGTTATTCCACATGTCGTTATGGTACGTCCTGAATTCACAATGGGTTTTAACCCGTTATTCTCACCCATCTGGTTATTCTCACCCATCACCCATCTGGTTATTCACACCCCATCAGGTCAAAGTGGAAACATGATTTTAGATATTTTTGTTAAATTATTGAAATTGAAATACAGAAATATCTAAACTTCCACAACAAGTAATCCCCCCACTTTGCTAGGACGCTCCAAATTAAGCCCAGGTGCATTCAATTTCCTTTGATCGTCATGGAGACGGCACTACAACTTGATTGGAGTCCACCTGTGGCATATCAAATTGTTTGGACATGATTTAGAAAGAAACACGCATGTCTATATAAGGTCCAACAGTTGACAGGGCATGTCAGAGCAGAAACTATACCGTGAAGTCCAAGGAACTAGATCTCTGAGATAGAACTGTGATGAGGCATATAGGCTACCCTAGGGGCGGCAGGGTAGCCTAGTGGTTAGTGTTGGACTAGTAACCAGCAGGTAGCCTAGTGGTTAGTGTTGGACTAGTAACCAGCAGGTAGCCTAGTGGTTAGTGTTGGACTAGTAACCAGCAGGTAGCCTAGTGGTTAGTGTTGGACTAGTAACCAGCAGGTAGCCTAGTGGTTAGTGTTGGACTAGTAACCAGCAGGTAGCCTAGTGGTTAGTGTTGGACTAGTAACCAGCAGGTAGCCTAGTGGTTAGTGTTGGACTAGTAACCAGCAGGTAGCCAAATCTGTGGTTAGTGCCCCTGAACAGGCAGTTAACCAGCAGGTAGCCTCAGTGGTTAAGTGTTGTTCTTAACAGCAGGTAGCCTAGTAAATAAAGTGTTAAAATAAAATATATCAGGTAGCCTAGTGGTTAGGTTGGACCATAACCAGCAGGTAGCCAGTGGTTAGTGTTGGACAGTAACCAGCAGGTAGCCTAGTGGGTAGTAACCAGCAGGTAGCCTAGTGGTTAGTGTTGGAAAAAAACCAGACAGGAGCCTAGTGGTTAGTTTTGGAAAGTAACCAGCAGGAAGCCTGGAGTTTGGTTAGAGTGTTGGACTAGTAACACAGACAGGTAGCCTAGTTTGGTTAGAGCTTCGGGTCAGTAACCATGACAGGTAGCCTAGTTTTGTTGGAAAAAAGGCACATGACAGCACAGCCTAGTGGTTAGAGTTTAGTGTACAAGTTTTGGAAGTAAAAGCCTAGTGGTTAGAGTGTTGGACAGAACACCAGGTAGCCTAGTGGTTAGAGTTCGGGTAAAGAAAACCATGACAGGAAGCCTAGTGGTTTTGGACTAGTAACCAGCAGGTAGCCTAGTGGTTAGTGTTGGACTAGTAACAGCAACACCTGGAGTTTGTAAAAGTAACCAGCAGGTAGCCTAGTGGTTAGAGTGTTGGACAGAACAGCAGGTAGCCTAGTTTAGTGTGGACTAGTAACCAGCAGGTAAAGAGCACATGACAGAACACCTGGAAGGATGCAAGTTCAAAAAAGCTGACAAGGTACAGAACACCTGAGTTCTGCCCCTGAACAGGCAGTTAACAGTTCCTGGAGTTTGAAATTAAGAATTTGTTCTTAACTGACTTGCCTAGTTAAATAAACGTAAAATAAAATAAAATATATCTGGGGAAGGGTAAAAAACCATAACAGAGAGCATTTTTGCAATTAAATGGGAGAGTGGACAGACGGAAGCCACTTTGACAGAACACCTGGAGTTTTGTAAAAAAGGCACATGACAGAACACCTGGAGTTTTGTAAAAGAAAAAGGCACATGACAGAACACCTGGAGTTTTGTAAAAAAGGCACATGACAGAACACCTGGAGTTTTGTAAAAAAGGCACATGACAGAACACCTGGAGTTTTGTAATTTTTTTAAAAAATTTTTACAGAACACCTGGAGTTTTTAACCAGGCAAGTCAGTTAAGAACAAATTTTTAAAAAACGGCCGTGGGAACAGTGGGTTAACTTGTTCAAGGGCAGAACAGAACAGATTTGTACCTTGTCAGTGACAGGGTTTGAACTCACAACCTTCCGAGTTTTGTCCAATGCTCTAACCACAGGCTACCCTGCACGTGACAGAACACCTGGAGTTTTGTAAAAAAGGCACATGACAGAACACCTGGAGTTTTGTAAAAAAGGCACGTGACAGAACGCCTGGAGTTTTGTAAAAAAAGGCACGTGACAGAACACCTGGAGTTTTGTAAAAAAGGCACATGACAGAACACCTGGAGTTTTGTAAAAAAAGGCACATGACAGAACACCTGGAGTTTTGTAAAATAAAAGGCACATGACAGAACACCTGGAGTTTTGTAAAAAAAGGCAATGTGAAAGAATGAGATCATAAAGGCAAAAGATCCTGTGGTCTGACGAGACAAATATGTTACTCTTTGGCCTGAATGCAAACCGCTATGTCTGTAGAAAACAAGACACAGCTCATCACCCATCTAACAACATCCGTTACTGTGAAGCATGGTGGTGGCAGCGTCATGCTATGGGTGATGCTTTTCAGTGGCAGCGACTGGGAGACTGGTAAGGGGTAGAGGGGAACAATGACTAGAGCAGACAAATCCTTGATGAGAACCCTCAGAGTGCAAGCGGCCTGAGACTGGGGGGGTGAAGACTTACGTTCCAACAAGACAATGACCCCAAGCATACAGCCAAAGCAACGCTGGAATGGCTTCAGAACAACAATGTGAACGTGAGTGGCCCAGCCAAAGCCCAGACTTGAATCCCATTGAAAATCCATGGAAAGACTTGAAGATTGCTGTTCACCACCACTCCCCATCTAACTTAACAGAGCTTGAGAAAATCTGCAAAGAAAAATGAGAGAAACTCCCCAAATCTAGATGTGCAAAGCTGATACAGACAACCAAGATGACTCACAACTGATAGAAATACCCAAGATGACTCAAAGCTGTAATTGCCACCAAAGGTGCTTCTACAAAGTATTGACTCAGGGGTGTGAATACTTATATAAAATGTAAATATTTCTGTATTTCTTTTTCAATAAATATGAGTAAATGTCATTATGGTGGTATTGTGTGTAGATGGGTGAGAAAAAAAAATATTGAATCCATTTTAAACTCAGGCTGTAACAACAAAATGTAGATAAGTGGAAAAATGTGTTCAATGATAAATACAATGTCTAAAGTGTGGAATAATACATGTTTCAATAACATTAGGATACATATTTTTTTTTAATAATACACCTAAATATGATATTTGATCAACAACGACCTTTAACGTCATCAGAGACCGTGTGGGTTTTTAGCGCTAACAGCTAAATTGAACACGGTCCCTAAGTAGGTATCCCTCCAGATCAGGGGACCATTCATAAAGTCGACCGGCGTGTTATACAGTACGCTGCCTGGTCGACTTGGTCGACTTGGCCAAGCACCACATCGAGATCAGCGGAGAGATATCCAGCCACGTAAGCATTGTCTGTAACAGTAGAGTAGCCCTGAAGTCCCGTACTTACACCTCTCATATGATGCAACATCGTCAGGATGTTTCCCTTACGTCGACCAGAACTTGTAGCCTATTCAGAGATACTCTGATATTCAGAAGCAGGTAACGTTACCATTCAAGCTACAGCCTCAGTGGTAACGATTAGACTTCATCAACCACTAAACGTGTTTGTGCGTAATGTTACGCCACGCAGCTAGTTGATTTCTCCGTGGACAATTGTATATCTGTAATAGCGTGTACTAAAATAACGGGATATCAACGACATAACTAGAACAAAATCCGCATGTCTGAATGAAGCGGAAGAACAGAAACCAGATAAGAGTCTATACTACTAGAACCAAATCCGCATGTCTGAATGAAGCGGAAGAACAGAAACCAGATAAGAGTCTATACTACTCTCCTTTAATCCTCAATAGACCGCGAGCCAGTCAACCACATGTCCACAACCTTGCTACTCTTTCAAAAGCCACTGTGTTCACATCATAAGAAGTAGGCTATAATAAAACGCTGTTTATTTTTCTCACCAATAATAATGGCACATGCGCTGAGGAGTCCGATTTCTTTTTTAAGCGTGACTCTATCTGACGGCGAGTCACTCTTATCCTTTCCATTGAGTTCCATCATGGGCTGTTGCGCCTGGTCCGTCTCAGCGCAGCTCTTCCGACTCCTCTCTGTCCCGTCCATGTCTGAGGCGCGCAACTATAAAACTGCCTCACTCAGTTCCTTCGCCTGAGCTCATATACAGCATCGATGCACGCCAAGTTTCGGTGGACACCACACGCATGCGCGGCGGTAGGACAGTGTGCTTGATTCAAACAGCATGCAAATAGTCAGTGGTGTAAAATACTGAAGACATTTTGGGTGGGGGGTAGATGTACTTTACTATTTCATTATTTTGACTGCTTTTACTTCACTACATTCCTTTAGAAAATTCTGTATTTTTTACTCCATACATTTTCCCTGACACCCAAAAGTAGTAGTTGTATTTTGGACGCTTAACAGGACAGGAAAATGGTCCAATTCACACCCCTATCAAGAGAATATCCCTCTTCCTCCCTACTGCCTCTGATCTGGAGGACTCACTAAACAGAGAACATCCCTGGTCATCCCTACTGCCTCTGATCTGGAGGACTCACTAAACAGAGAACATCCCTGGTCAGTCCCTACTGCCTCTGATCTGGAGGACTCACTAAACAGAGAACATCCCTGGTCATCCCTACTGCCTCTGATCTGGAGGACTCACTAAACAGAGAACATCCCTGGTCATCCCTACTGCCTCTGATCTGGAGGACTCACTAAACAGAGAACATCCCTGGTCATCCCTACTGCCTCTGATCTGGAGGACTCACTAAACAGAGAACATCCCTGGTCATCCCTACTGCCTCTGATCTGGAGGACTCACTAAACAGAGAACATCCCTGGTCATCCCTACTGCCTCTGATCTGGAGGACTCACTAAACAGAGAACATCCCTGGTCATCCCTACTGCCTCTGATCTGGAGGACTCACTAAACAGAGAACATCCCTGGTCATCCCTACTGCCTCTGATCTGGAGGACTCACTAAACAGAGAACATCCCTGGTCATCCCTACTGCCTCTGATCTGGAGGACTCACTAAACAGAGAACATCCCTGGTCATCCCTACTGCCTCTGATCTGGAGGACTCACTAAACAGAGAACATCCCTGGTCATCCTCTACTGCCTCTGATCTGGAGGACTCACTAAACAGAGAACATCCCTGGTCATCCCTACTGCCTCTGATCTGGAGGACTCACTAAACAGAGAACATCCCTGGTCATCTCTACTGCCTCTGATCTGGAGGACTCACTGAACAGAGAACATCCCTGGTCATCTCTACTGCCTCTGATCTGGAGGACTCACTAAACAGACATGCTTCGTTTGTAAATTTTGTTGGAGTGTTGGCGTGATGGAGTGTTGGAGTGTTGGAGTAAATACATTTATTTTAAGGCCATCAGACTGTTAAATGGTGCTGTCTGGTTTGATTAATATAAGGAATTTTAAATGATTTTTACTTTTACTTTTGATACTTAAGTATATTTTATCATTTACATGTACTTTGATATTTATATACATACTTTTAGACTTTCTACTCAAATAGTATTTTACTGGGTGACTTCTACTCTTTCTACTTTTACTCAAGTAGTATTTTACCGGGTGACTTTCAGTATTTTTTACTCAAGTAGTATTTTACTGGGTGACTTTCACTTTTACTCAAGTAGTATTTTACTGGGTGACTTTAACTTTTACTCAAGTAGTATTTTACTGGGTGACTTTTACTCAAGTAGTATTTTACTGGGTGACTTTTACTCAAGTAGTATTTTACTGGGTGACTTTCTTTTACTCAAGTAGTATTTTACTGGGTGACTTTCACTCAAGTAGTATTTTGTGTCATTTTCTACTCAAGGTATTTTTTTTAAGTGACTTTTACTCAAGGGTGACTTTTATTTTACAAGTAGTATTTTACTGGGTGACTTTTACTCAAGTGCAAATAGTTTTTGTCTGGTGGTGACTTTTTCTGAGTGCTGGAGTGTTGGAGTGGTGGAGTGTTGAAGTGATGGAGTGGTGGTGGGAGTGATGGGTGTTGGAGGAGTGGTGGAGTGTTGGAGGTGGTGGAGTGTTGTTGGAGGTTGGAGTGGTGGAGTGGTGGAGGTTGGAGTGTTGAAGTTGGAGTGTTGGAGTGGTGGAGTTGGGTGGAGTGTGGTGGAGTGTTGGGTGGAGTGGTGGAGTGTTGGAGTGGTGGAGTGTGGTGGAGTGTTGGAGTGGTGGAGTGGTTGAGTGTTGGGTGAAGTGATGGAGTGGTGGAGTGTTGGAGTGTTGGAGTGGGTGGAGTGTGATGGAGTGGTGGAGTGTTGGAGTGGTGGAGTGTTGAGTGGTGGAGTGGTGGAGTGTTGGAGTGTTGGAGTGGTGGAAGTGGTGGATGGAGTGATGGAGTGTCGGAGTGGTGTGTCGGAGTGTGGAGTGTTAGGTGGTGGAGTGGTGGAGTGTTGGGTGATGGAGTGTTGGAGTAAATACATACTATTTTTTAAATGGTGCTGTCTGGTTTGATTAATATAAGGAATTTTAAATGATTTTACTTTTACTTTTGAGTATATTTTATCATTCATGACTTCCTGATATTTATATACATACTTTTAGAGTATTTTGGACTTCTACTCAAGTAGAGTGACTTTCACTTTTACTGGTATTTTAGACTTTCACTTTTACTGTAGTATTTTACTGGGTGACTTTCACTTTTACTCAAGTAGTATTTTAGAGTGACAAGTAGTATTTGGTAATTTACCGGGTACTGTGACTTTCACTCAAGTGGATTTTACTGGGTGACTTTTACTCAAGAAGTCCACTTTATTTTACTGGGTGACTTTCAAAACTCAAGTAGTATTTTATAATGTGACTTTTACTCAGTAGGAATACTTTTTTAGATTTCAGTATTTTACTGGGTGACTTTTCACGGTAGTGACTTTTACAAGGAATATTTATACTTTGTTGTCATTTTCTAATAAGGTATTTTAAAAAACTTTGACTCAAGTATGACAATTGGTTACTTTTTCCACCGCTGCAAATAAGTCCCTTTGTCTGGTGGAGAGCTGTGGTTCTGACCCGTGAGATGGGTTACTGCCCACCTGCTCACAGTGTGACTTGAGGACAGGTGTTGTCAGAATTTCCAATTCATTTATAGAAAATGAATCAAACTCCATGATATAATGTGGTGTTATGTGTCTTCTCAGTAGGACATTATTTTGTAGATTTCAAACGGTGATAAGACACGGTAGAACTATAGTTTGTTGTCATGTTGCATTATATTTGCCCAACCACTACTGAAATGAAAAGGTCATCTCCTACGACAGGAAATGTTGTTTGTGAGGAACATCTCTCGTGTAACCTGATGAGTTGACTGACCAGGGGGTGTCCCAAATGGCACCCTTTTTGCCCCATCGGTCCTGGTTAAAAGCAGGGCACTATGAAGGGAACAGGGTGCCATGCCCTATGGGTCCTGGTTAAAAGCAGGGCACTATGTAGGGAATAGGGTTCCATTTGTGACACAGCCAAGGGCATGATTTATGACTGTTATGCCTGGTATGGAACACACAGTACTGCTGTCTGTCTGCCTCTTTCACCAGGTATCTCTCCTTTAGTTTCTACAGCGGTACTGCTGTCTGTCTGCCTCTTTCACCAGGTATCTCTCCTTTAGTTTCTACAGCAGTACTGCTGTCTGTCTGCCTCCTTCACCAGGTCTCTCTCCTTTAGTTTCTACAGCAGTACTGCTGTCTGTCTGTCTCCTTCACCAGGTATCTCTCCTTTAGTTTCTACAGCAGTACTGCTGTCTGTCTGCCTCCTTCACCAGGTATCTCTCCTTTAGTTTCTACAGCAGTACTGCTGTCTGTCTGTCTCCTTCACCAGGTATCTCTCCTTTAGTTTCTACAGCAGTACTGCTGTCTGTCTGTCTCCTTCACCAGGTATCTCTCCTTTAGTTTCTACAGCAGTACTGCTGTCTGTCTGCCTCCTTCACCAGGTATCTCTCCTTTAGTTTCTACAGCAGTACTGCTGTCTGTCTGTCTCCTTCACCAGGTATCTCTCCTTTAGTTTCTACAGCAGTACTGCTGTCTGTCTGCCTCCTTCACCAGGTATCTCTCCTTTAGTTTCTACAGCAGTACTGCTGTCTGTCTGTCTCCTTCACCAGGTATCTCTCCTTTAGTTTCTACAGCAGTACTGCTGTCTGTCTGTCTCCTTCACCAGGTATCTCTCCTTTAGTTTCTACAGCAGTACTGCTGTCTGTCTGCCTCCTTCACCAGGTATCTCTCCTTTAGTTTCTACAGCAGTACTGCTGTCTGTCTGCCTCCTTCACCAGGTATCTCTCCTTTAGTTTCTACAGCAGTACTGCTGTCTGTCTGTCTCCTTCACCAGGTATCTCTCCTTTAGTTTCTACAGCAGTACTGCTGTCTGTCTGTCTCCTTCACCAGGTATCTCTCCTTTAGTTTCTACAGCAGTACTGCTGTCTGTCTGCCTCCTTCACCAGGTATCTCTCCTTTAGTTTCTACAGCAGTACTGCTGTCTGTCTGTCTCCTTCACCAGGTATCTCTCCTTTAGTTTCTACAGCGGTACTGCTGTCTGTCTGCCTCCTTCACCAGGTATCTCTCCTTTAGTTTCTACAGCAGTACTGCTGTCTGTCTGTCTCCTTCACCAGGTATCTCTCATTTAGTTTCTACAGCAGTACTGCTGTCTGTCTGTCTCCTTCACCAGGTATCTCTCCTTTAGTTTCTACAGCAGTACTGCTGTCTGTCTGTCTCCTTCACCAGGTATCTCTCCTTTAGTTTCTAAAGCAGTACTGAAACTGCAGCCCATTCATTTATGCCCTGAATGCAGTAAGGCCTATTCAATCCTTATCATTGTGAATCCGTAGCCAGTTATTTTGAACATAATATAGGCTCCTGTTGAACCTTATTACTGCGGTGGGCTAAACCAGGGTCACACAAAGTGGTTCTTGGTCGTCTACTTTGAAACAGAAGTATCCACCTCACACACATGGTTATTGGTTTATAGAAGGGAGACACCTGTACTATCGGACTTCAAATGCATTCAATGTTGAGTCCCAATATGACACTTTATATATTATATACATCACAGAACACTGAAATATAACAACACTGTTTGACACAGAAACACCAGAATTTCGTTGAAATTTCTTTTCTTTTTTAAATTAATTATGAAATTATGAAAAATCTTAGTAACATTTCACCCAGGTAGCCTAGCGGTGAGAGTGTTGTAACCGTATGACAGCAGGTAGCCTAGCAGGTAGCCTAGCGGTGAGAGTGTTGTAACCTGTATGGCAGCAGGTAGCCTAGCGGTGAGAGTGTTGTAACCTGTATGACAGCAGGTAGCCTAGCGGTGAGAGTGTTGTAACCTGTATGGCAGCAGGTAGCCTAGCGGTGAGAGTGTTGTAACCGTATGGCAGCAGGTAGCCTAGCGGTGAGAGTGTTGTAACCTGTATGGCAGCAGGTAGCCTAGCAGGTAGCCTAGCGGTGAGAGTGTTGTAACCTGTATAGCAGCAGGTAGCCTAGCAGGTAGCCTAGCGGTGAGAGTGTTGTAACCTGTATGACAGCAGGTAGCCTAGCGGTGAGAGTGTTGTAACCTGTATGGCAGCAGGTAGCCTAGCGGTGAGAGTGTTGTAACCTGTATGGCAGCAGGTAGCCTAGCGGTGAGAGTGTTGTAACCTGTATGACAGCAGGTAGCCTAGCGGTGAGAGTGTTGTAACCTGTATGGCAGCAGGTAGCCTAGCGGTGAGAGTGTTGTAACCTGTATGACAGCAGGTAGCCTAGCGGTGAGAGTGTTGTAACCTGTATGGCAGCAGGTAGCCTAGCGGTGAGAGTGTTGTAACCTGTATGGCAGCAGGTAGCCTAGCAGTGAGAGTGTTGTAACCTGTATGACAGCAGGTAGCCTAGCGGTGAGAGTGTTGTAACCTGTATGACAGCAGGTAGCCTAGCGGTGAGAGTGTTGTAACCTGTATGACAGCAGGTAGCCTAGCAGGTAGCCTAGCAGTGAGAGTGTTGTAACCTGTATGACAGCAGGTAGCCTAGCGGTGAGAGTGTTGTAACCTGTATGACAGCAGGAAGCCTAGCAGTGAGAGTGTTGTAACCTGTATGACAGCAGGTAGCCTAGCGGTGAAAGTGTTGTAACCTGTATGACAGCAGGTAGCCTAGCGGTGAGAGTGTTGTAACCTGTATAGCAGCAGGTAGCCTAGCGGTGAGAGTGTTGTAACCTGTATAGCAGCAGGTAGCCTAGCGGTGAGAGTGTAGTAACCTGTATGACAGCAGGTAGCCTAGCAGGTAGCCTAGCGGTGAGAGTGTTGTAACCTGTATGACAGCAGGTAGCCTAGCGGTGAGAGTGTTGTAACCAGTAGAGATTCCACCTGGGATCTATAAGGCGTGTCTCCTATCCTACTGTACCTCTGAAACCCACATCATTGTGTTGCTAACAGCTTCCTCCACTGTCCCTGTGCCCCTATTAGGCTCCAACCAGTGGTCTTCTGATCAAAAACACACCTGACCACCCTCCCAGACAACATACCAACCAGTGGTCTTCTGATCACAAACACATCTGACCACCCTCCCAGACAACTTACCAACCAGTGGTCTTCTGATCACAAACACACCTGACCACCCTCCCAGACAACGTACCAACCAGTGGTCTTCTGATCACAAACACACCTGACCACCCTCCCAGACAATGTACCAACCAGTGGTCTTCTGATCACAAACACACCTGACCACCCTCCCAGACAACGTACCAACCAGTGGTCTTCTGATCACAAACACACCTGACCACCCTCCCAGACAACGTACCAACCAGTGGTGCTATAGAAAAGGATCCGATTGGATAGCACCATTGGCATCGTTTCAAGCTAGCTGTGAAGTGAGCTGATGGCATGTTTCTTACCTGTGCCCCCTCCCACCCCACCCCCTCTGTTCCTCCTCCCCCCCAGCCCCCACCCCCTCTGTTCCTCCTCCCACCCACGGCCCCCACCCCCTCTAATCCTCCTCCCACTCACGGCCCCCACCCCCTCTGTTCTTCCTCCCACCCACGGCCCCATCCCCTCTGTTCCTCTCCCCCTCCCCCCCGCCCAAACCAACTGTCAACTGTGAGTCCAGTGTTTCCATAAACATCCCTATCTCATGAAGACAAACAAAAAGGTCTGAGGTTTATTTTGGGCTTTGGAAATCCTCCAGGCACTATATGACAACAACAGTCAGCCAGACAACCTGTCTCCTTCACCAGGTATCTCTCCTTTAGTTTCTACAACAACAGTCAGCCAGACTACCTGTCTCCTTCACCATGTATCTCTCCTTTAGTTTCTACAACAACAGTCAGCCAGACTACCTGTCTCCTTCACCAGGTATCTCTCCTTTAGTTTCTACAACAACAGTCAGCCAGACTACCTGTCTCCTTCACCAGGTATCTCTCCTTTAGTTTCTACAACAACAGTCAGCCAGACTACCTGTCTCCTTCACCAGGTATCTCTCCTTTAGTTTCTACAACAACAGTCAGCCAGACTACCTGTCTCCTTCACCAGGTATCTCTCCTTTAGTTTCTACAACAACAGTCAGCCAGACAGATATGCGCTCATAAGGCTCATAACGTTATGTTCTTCTTAAGATAGCGAGGTGGAACAACCACATATCTCAGTCAGAGTAAATAAATAACATAACACCTCAATAAAGTAACATATAAGCAGAGTAGGCAAGTAGGGAAGTAAGGTCAAGTGAGAGTGGTGGAGGATTATTTAAGATACTCTTTGAAGTGGTAGGGGTTTAGGACAGAGTGCTCAGGTTGGGATGTGACCATAGCCTGAAGGTAGGGGTTTAGGACAGAGTGCTCAGGTTGGGATGTGACCATAGCCTGAAGGTAGGGGTTTAGAACAGAGTGCTCAGGTTGGGGTGTGTTGAAGGTAGGGGTTTAGAACAGAGTGCTCAGGTTGGGATGTGACCATAGCCTGAAGGTAGGGGTTTAGAACAGAGTGCTCGGGTTGGGATGTGTTGAAGGTAGGGGTTTAGAACACAGTGCTCGGGTTGGGGTGTGTTGAAGGTAGGGGTTTAGGACAGAGTGCTCGGGTTGGGGTGTGACCATAGCCTGAAGGTAGGGGTTTAGAACAGAGTGCTCGGGTTGGGGTGTGTTGAAGGTAGGGGTTTAGGACAGAGTGCTCGGGTTGGGATGTGACCATAGCCTGAAGGCAGGGGTTTAGAACAGAGTGCTCAGGTTGGGGTGTGTTGAAGGTAGGGCTTTAGAACAGAGTGCTCAGGTTGGGGTGTGTTGAAGGTAGGGGTTTAGAACAGAGTGCTCAGGTTGGGGTGTGTTGAAGGTCGGGGTTTAGAACAGAGTGCTCGGGTTGGGGTGTGTTGAAGGTAGGGGTTTAGGACAGAGTGCTCAGGTTGGGGTGTGTTGAAGGTCGGGGTTTAGAACAGAGTGCTCAGGTTGGGGTGTGTTGAAGGTAGGGGTTTAGGACAGAGTGCTCGGGTTGGGATGTGACCATAGCCTGAAGGTAGGGCTTTAGAACAGAGTGCTCAGGTTGGAGTGTGTTGAAGGTAGGGGTTTAGAACAGAGTGCTCGGGTTGGGGTGTGTTGAAGGTAGGGCTTTAGAACAGAGTGCTCAGGTTGGGGTGTGTTGAAGGTAGGGGTTTAGGACAGAGTGATCGGGTTGGGGTGTGTTGAAGGTAGGGGTTTAGGATAGAGTGCTCGGTTTGGGATGTGACCATAGCCTGAAGGTAGGGGTTTAGAACAGAGTGCTCAGGTTGGGGTGTGTTGAAGGTAGGGGTTTAGAACAGAGTGCTCCGGTTGGGGTGTGTTGAAGGTAGGGGTTTAGAACAGAGTGCTCGGGTTGGGGTGTGTTGAAGGTAGGAGTTTAGAACAGAGTGCTCGGGTTGGGATGTGACCATAGTTTGAAGATAGGGTTTAGAACAGAGTGCTCGGGTTGGGGTGTGACCATAGCCTGAAGGTAGGGGTTTAGAACAGAGTGCTCAGGTTGGGGTGTGTTGAAGGTAGGGGTTTAGGACAGAGTGCTCAGGTTGGGATGTGACCATAGCCTGAAGGTAGGGGTTTAGAACAGAGTGCTCGGTTTGGGATGTGACCATAGCCTGAAGGTAGGGGTTTAGAACAGAGTGCTCAGGTTGGGGTGTGTTGAAGGTAGGGGGTTAGAACAGAGTGCTCGGGTTGGGGTGTGTGTTGAAGGTAGGGTTTAGAACAGAGTGCTCGGGTTGGGATGTGACCATAGTCTAAAGGTAGGGCTTTAGAACAGAGTGCTCGGGTTGGGATGTGTTGAAGGTAGGGGGTTAGAACAGAGTGTTCGGGTTGGGGTGTGTGTTGAAGGTAGGGTTTAGAACAGAGTGCTCGGGTTGGGGTGTTACCATAGCCTGAAGGTAGGGGTTTAGAACAGAGTGCTCGGGTTTGGGTGTGTCCATAGCCTGAAGGTAGGGGTTTAGGACAGAGTGCTCGGGTTGGGGTGTGTTGAAGGTAGGGGTTTAGAACAGAGTGCTCAGGTTGGGATGTGTTGAAGGTAGGGGTTTAGAACAGAGTGCTCAGGTTTGGGTGTGTCCATAGCCTGAAGGTAGGGGTTTAGGACAGAGTGCTCGGGTTGGGGTGTGTTGAAGGTAGGGGTTTAGAACAGAGTGCTCAGGTTTGGGTGTGTCCATAGCCTGAAGGTAGGGGTTTAGGACAGAGTGCTCGGGTTGGGGTGTGTTGAAGGTAGGGGTTTAGAACAGAGTGCTCAGGTTGGGATGTGTTGAAGGTAGGGGTTTAGAACAGAGTGCTCAGGTTTGGGTGTGTCCATAGCCTGAAGGTAGGGGTTTAGGACAGAGTGCTCGGGTTGGGGTGTGTTGAAGGTAGGGGTTTAGAACAGAGTGCTCGAGTTGGGGTGTGTTGAAGGTAGGAGTTTAGAACAGAGTGCTCGGGTTGGGGTGTGTTGAAGGTAGGGGTTTAGAACAGAGTGCTCGAGTTAGGGTGTGTCCATAGCCTGAAGGTAGGTGTTTAGAACAGAGTGCTCAGGTTGGGATGTGTTGAAGGTAGGGGTTTAGAACAGAGTGCTCGAGTTAGGGTTTGTCCATAGCCTGAAGGTAGGTGTTTAGAACAGAGTGCTCAGGTTGGGGTGTGTTGAAGGTAGGGGTTTAGAACAGAGTGCTCGAGTTAGGGTGTGTCCATAGCCTGAAGGTAGGTGTTTAGAACAGAGTGCTCGGGTTGGGATGTGAACATAGCCTGAAGGTAGGGGTTTAGAACAGAGTGCTCAGGTTGGGGTGTGTTGAAGGTAGGGGTTTAGAACAGAGTGCTCAGGTTGGGATGTGTTGAAGGTAGGGGTTTAGAACAGAGTGCTCAGGTTGGGGTGTGTTGAAGGTAGGGCTTTAGAACAGAGTGCTCGGGTTGGGGTGTGTTGAAGGTAGGGGTTTAGAACAGAGTGCTCGGGTTGGGATGTGACCATAGCCTGAAGGTAGGGGTTTAGAACAGAGTGCTCGGGTTGGGATGTGACCATAGCCTGAAGGTAGGGGTTTAGAACAGAGTGCTCAGGTTGGGGTGTGTTGAAGGTAGGGGTTTAGAACAGAGTGCTCGGGTTGGGGTGTGTTGAAGGTAGGGCTTTAGAACAGAGTGCTCAGGTTGGGGTGTGTTGAAGGTAGGGGTTTAGGACAGAGTGCTCGGGTTGGGTTGTGACCATAGCCTGAAGGTAGGGGTTTAGAACAGAGTGCTCAGGTTGGGGTGTGTTGAAGGTAGGGGTTTAGAACAGAGTGCTCGAGTTAGGGTGTGTCCATAGCCTGAAGGTAGGTGTTTAGAACAGAGTGCTCAGGTTGGGGTGTGTTGAAGGTAGGGGTTTAGAACAGAGTGCTCGAGTTAGGGTGTGTCCATAGCCTGAAGGTAGGTGTTTAGAACAGAGTGCTCGGGTTGGGATGTGTTGAAGGTAGGGGTTTAGGACAGAGTGCTCAGGTTGGGATGTGACCATAGCCTGAAGGTAGGGGTTTAGAACAGAGTGCTCAGGTTGGGGTGTGTTGAAGGTAGGGGTTTAGAACAGAGTGCTCAGGTTGGGTTGTGACCATAGCCTGAAGGTAGGGGTTTAGAACAGAGTGCTCGGGTTGGGATGTGACCATAGCCTGAAGGTAGGGGTTTAGAACAGAGTGCTCAGGTTGGGGTGTGTTGAAGGTAGGGGTTTAGAACAGAGTGCTCAGGTTGGGATGTGACCATAGTCTAAAGGTAGGGGTTTAGAACAGAGTGCTCGGGTTGGGGTGTAACCATAGCCTGAAGGTAGGGGTTTAGTACAGAGTGCTCGGGTTGGAGTGTGTTGAAGGTAGGAGTTTAGAACAGAGTGCTCAGGTTGGGGTGTGTTGAAGGTAGGGCTTTAGAACAGAGTGCTCAGTTTGGGGTGTGTTGAAGGTAGGGGTTTAGAACAGAGTGCTCAGGTTGGGGTGTGTTGAAGGTAGGGCTTTAGAACAGAGTGCTCAGGTTGGGTGTGTTGAAGGTAGGGGTTTAGGACAGAGTGCTCAGGTTGGGTGTGTTGAAGGTAGGGGTTTAGAACAGAGTGCTCAGGTTGGGATGTGACCATAGCCTGAAGGTGGGGGTTAGTACAGAGTGCTCGGGTTGGAGTGTGTTGAAGGTAGGAGTTTAGAACAGAGTGCTCAGGTTGGGGTGTGTTGAAGGTAGGGGTTTAGAACAGAGTGCTCGGGTTGGGGTGTGTTGAAGGTAGGGCTTTAGAACAGAGTGCTCAGGTTGGGGTGTGTTGAAGGTAGGGGTTTAGGACAGAGTGCTCGGGTTGGGTTGTGACCATAGCCTGAAGGTAGGGGTTTAGAACAGAGTGCTCAGGTTGGGGTGTGTTGAAGGTAGGGGTTTAGAACAGAGTGATCGGGTTGGGGTGTGTTGAAGGTAGGGGTTTAGGACAGAGTGCTCGGGTTGGGGTGTGTTGAAGGTAGGGGTTTAGAACAGAGTGCTCGGGTTGGGGTGTGTTGAAGGTAGGGGTTTAGGACAGAGTGCTCGGGTTGGGATGTGTTGAAGGTAGGGGTTTAGGACAGAGTGCTCGGGTTGGGGTGTGACCATAGCCTGAAGTTAGGAGTTTAGAACAGAGTGCTCGGGTTGGGGTGTGTTGAAGGTAGGGCTTTAGAACAGAGTGCTCGGGTTGGGGTGTGTTGAAGGTAGGGGTTTAGAACAGAGTGCTCAGGTTGGGGTGTGTTGAAGGTAGGGGTTTAGGACAGAGTGCTCGGGTTGGGGTGTGACCATAGCCTGAAGTTAGGGGTGTAGGACAGAGTGCTCAGGTTGGGATGTGACCATAGCCTGAAGGTAGGGGTTTAGAACAGAGTGCTCAGGTTGGGGTGTGTTGAAGGTAGGGGTTTAGAACAGAGTGCTCGGGTTGGGGTGTGTTGAAGGTAGGGGTTTAGAACAGAGTGCTCAGGTTGGGGTGTGTTGAAGGTAGGGGTTTAGAACAGAGTGCCCCTCTGTTCCTCCTCCCACCCAGCCCTGAGAGGTGGGAGAGGAGGATCTGATAGAGCCTGAGACACCCAGCCCTGAGAGGTGGGAGAGGAGGATCTGATAGAGCCTGAGACACCCAGCCCTGAGAGGAGGATCTGATAGAGCCTGAGACGCCCAGCCCTGAGAGGGTGGAGAGGAGGCAGAGCCTGAGACGCCCAGCCCTGAGAGGGGGGAGAGGAGGATCTGATAGAGCCTGAGACACCCAGCCCTGAGAGGGTGGCGAGGAGGATCTGATAGAGACTGAGACGCCCAGCCCTGAGAGGATGGAGAGGAGGATCTGATAGAGCCTGAGACACCCAGCCCTGAGAGAGTGGCGAGGAGGATCTGATGGTTCACGGTTTCCAAGGCAGCGGATAGATGTAGATAGATGAGAACAGAGGAGAGAGAGTCAGCTTTGGCAGAGTGGACAAAGAGAAGCGCAGTCTGGGTTGAACCCGTCTTGAAGCCTGACTGGTTAGAGTCAGATCCAAAACGCTGCAGGAGACCAGGAATTTCACACATGTTGTCCACGCAGGGAACATTAAATTAGAAGGGCTGCAGCCACGGGGTTGGGCAGCATCTGCAAGAACTACGGGGAGAAGAGGGAACAGGGACAGAAAACAAACGTATCGTTGACAAAACAACTAAATGTATTACAACCACAAAGAAGTGTACTGTAAACAACAACACATTCTTTTCCCACTGTGACATCATCATGATAGATGGTGCTGTTTCCTCTACTGTCTGAGGTGGTGCTGTTTCCTCTACTGTCTGAGGTGGTGCTGTTTCCTCTACTGTCTGAGGTGGTGCTGTTTCCTCTACTGTCTGAGGTGGTGCTGTTTCCCCTACTGTCTGAGGTGGTGCTGTTTCCTCTACTGTCTGAGGTGGTGCTGTTTCCTCTACTGTCTGAGGTGGTGCTGTTTCCCCTACTGTCTGAGGTGGTGCTGTTTCCTCTACTGTCTGAGGTGGTGCTGTTTCCTCTACTGTCTGAGGTGGGGCTGTTTCCTCTACTGTCTGAGGTGGTGCTGTTTCCTCTACTGTCTGAGGTGGTGCTGTTTCCCCTACTGTCTGAGGTGGTGCTGTTTCCTCTACTGTCTGAGGTGGTGCTGTTTCCTCTACTGTCTGAGGTGGTGCTGTTTCCTCTACTGTCTGAGGTGGTCCTGTTTCCCCTACTGTCTGAGGTGGTGCTGTTTCCTCTACTGTCTGAGGTGGGGCTGTTTCCTCTACTGTCTGAGGTGGTCCTGTTTCCCCTACTGTCTGAGGTGGTGCTGTTTCCTCTACTGTCTGAGGTGGTGCTGTTTCCCCTACTGTCTGAGGTGGGGCTGTTTCCCCTACTGTCTGAGGTGGTGCTGTTTCCTCTACTGTCTGAGGTGGTGCTGTTTCCCCTACTGTCTGAGGTGGTGCTGTTTCCTCTACTGTCTGAGGTAGTGCTGTTTCCTCTACTGTCTGAGGTAGTGCTGTTTCCTCTACTGTCTGAGGTGGTGCTGTTTCCCCTACTGTCTGAGGTGGTGCTGTTTCCTCTACTGTCTGAGGTAGTGCTGTTTCCTCTACTGTCTGAGGTGGGGCTGTTTCCTCTACTGTCTGAGGTGGTCCTGTTTCCTCTACTGTCTGAGGTGGTGCTGTTTCCTCTACTGTCTGAGGTGGTGCTGTTTCCCCTACTGTCTGAGGTGGGGCTGTTTCCCCTACTGTCTGAGGTGGTGCTGTTTCCTCTACTGTCTGAGGTGGTGCTGTTTCCCCTACTGTCTGAGGTGGTGCTGTTTCCTCTACTGTCTGAGGTAGTGCTGTTTCCTCTACTGTCTGAGGTGGTGCTGTTTCCTCTACTGTCTGAGGTGGTCCTGTTTCCCCTACTGTCTGAGGTGGTGCTGTTTCCTCTACTGTCTGCTGTTTCCTCTACTGTCTGAGGTGGTGCTGTTTCCTCTACTGTCTGAGGTGGTGCTGTTTCCCCTACTGTCTGAGGTGGGGCTGTTTCCTCTACTGTCTGAGGTGGTGCTGTTTCCCTACTGTCTGAGGTGGTGCTGTTTCTGAGGTGGTGCTGTTTCCTCTACTGTCTGAGGTAGTGCTGTTTCCTCTACTGTCTGAGGTAGTGCTGTTTCCTCTACTGTCTGAGGTGGTGCTGTTTCCCCTACTGTCTGAGGTGGTGCTGTTTCCTCTACTGTCTGAGGTAGTGCTGTTTCCTCTACTGTCTGAGGTGGGGCTGTTTCCTCTACTGTCTGAGGTGGTCCTGTTTCCTCTACTGTCTGAGGTGGTGCTGTTTCCTCTACTGTCTGAGGTGGTGCTGTTTCCCCTACTGTCTGAGGTGGGGCTGTTTCCCCTACTGTCTGAGGTGGTGCTGTTTCCTCTACTGTCTGAGGTGGTGCTGTTTCCCCTACTGTCTGAGGTGGTGCTGTTTCCTCTACTGTCTGAGGTAGTGCTGTTTCCTCTACTGTCTGAGGTGGTGCTGTTTCCTCTACTGTCGGAGGTGGTGCTGTTTCCTCTACTGTCTGAGGTGGTGCTGTTTCCTCTACTGTCTGAGGTGGTGCTGTTTCCTCTACTGTCTGAGGTGGTGCTGTTTCCTCTACTGTCTGAGGTGGGGCTGTTTCCTCTACTGTCTGAGGTGGTGCTGTTTCCTCTACTGTCTGAGGTGGGGCTGTTTCCTCTACTGTCTGAGGTGGTGCTGTTTCCTCTACTGTCTGAGGTGGGGCTGTTTCCTCTACTGTCTGAGGTGGTGCTGTTTCCTCTACTGTCTGAGGTGGGGCTGTTTCCTCTACTGTCTGAGGTGGTGCTGTTTCCTCTACTGTCTGAGGTGGGGCTGTTTCCTCTACTGTCTGAGGTGGTGCTGTTTCCCCTACAGTCTGAAGTGGGGTAGGTGGTCTGGTGGATCCAGCTTCCTTTCCTTAACGTTGTTAGCCTGGTAGATCCAGCTTCCTGTCCTTAACGTTGTTAGCCTGGTAGATCCAGCTTCCTTTCCTTAACGTTGTTAGTCTGGTAGATCCAGCTTCCTGTCCTTAACGTTGTTAGCCTGGTAGATCCAGCTTCCTGTCCTTAACGTTGTTAGCCTGGTAGATCCAGCTTCCTTTCCTTAACGTTGTTAGCCTGGTAGATCCAGCTTCCTGTCCTTAACGTTGTTAGCCTGGTAGATCCAGCTTCCTGTCCTTAATGTTGTTAGCCTGGTAGATCCAGCTTCCTTTCCTTAACGTTTTTAGCCTGGTAGATCCAGCTTCCTGTCCTTAACGTTGTTAGCCTGGTAGATCCAGCTTCCTGTCCTTAACGTTGTTAGCCTGGTAGATCCTGGTGCATCAAAGCTGGGACAGAGAGACTGAAAAACAGCTTCTATCTCAAGGCCATCAGACTGTTAAACAGCCACCACTAACATTGAGTTGCTGCTGCCAACACACTGACTCAACTCCAGCCACTTTAATAATGGGAATTGATGGGAAAGGATGTAAAATATATCACTAGCCACTTTAAACAATGCTACCTAATATAATGTTTACATACCCTACATTATTCATCTCATATGTATACGTATATACTGTACTCTATCATCTACTGCATCCTTATGTAATACATGTATCACTAGCCACTTTAACTATGCCACTTTGTTTACATACTCATCTCATATGTATATACTGTACTCGATACCATCTACTGTATCTTGCCTATGCTGCTCTGCACCATCACTCATTCATATCTTTATGTACATATTCTTTATCCCCTTACACTGTGTATAAGATATTCGTTTTGGAATTGTTAGTTAGATTACTTGTTGGTTATTACTGCATTGTCGGAACTAGAAGCACAAGCATTTCGCTACACTCGCATTAACATCTGAAACTATGTGTATGTGACAAATAAAGTTTGATTTGATTTAGATCCAGCTTCCTGTCCTTAACGTTGTTAGCCTGGTAGATCCAGCTTCCTGTCCTTAACGTTGTTAGCCTGGTAGATCCAGCTTCCTTTCCTTAACGTTGTTAGCCTGGTAGATCCAGCTTCCTGTCCTTAACGTTTGTTAGCCTGGTAGATCCAGCTTCCTGTCCTTAACGTTGTTAGCCTGGTAGGTCCAGCTTCCTTTCCTTTAAACATTGTTAGTCTGGTGGAACCCGCCTGATCGCGTGAAATGAAAGAGAAAAGAGAATAGTGAATTGAATGCAACCATTTTGTTCCACCCAGCTATAATTATTGTGACAGCTTGCCAGCCTCCTCTCTCTCCTCGTCTTCTGTTGATATGAACAGGTGATTATTTAAATGAGCTGGGACAGGGTCATTATCTAACCCTATTAGTCAGGACAAGAGCAGGAGAAGGGTAGAGGAGTGCGGTGCCAAATTAGAATCAGGTCCGCTTGATCAGATTCTCTCTGTTGTGTCCTTCAGGCAGAATAGTGCCCACACAACACAGAGGGTTGGAGACGTGTTTCTCTCTTTTTTTGTGAGGGAAAACTTCTCAATAGACTGGTCGCTTCTTCTGTTGACTAGACTAGGACCTAGTGCATCTCTGATTGTCTTACGGGCCACTCTCACACTCACCCAAGCCAATGGGGGGCGGCAGGGTAGCCTAGTGGTTAGAGTGTTGGACTAGTAACCGGAACGTTGTGAGTTCAAACCCCCGAGCTGACAAAGTACAGATCTGTCGTTCTGCCCCTGAACAGGCAGTTAACCCACTGTTCCTAGGCCATCATTGAAAATAAGAATTTGTTCTTAACTGAATTGCCTGGTTAAATAAACACTTACTGGCCTGAGGCCAAACCACGACAAACAACATTGGACACTCTATGGAACAAAAATCCTTCACTATATCATCCTGGAATATCCAAGGCCTGAGGTCATCTGTCTTTGGCCTAAAGAGGAACCTGGACTTCACCAAAGAAATCAGAAATACAGACATTATCATCCTGCAAGAAACCTGGTACAGAGGAGATGGACCCACTGGTTGTCCTCTAGGTTACAGAGAGCTGGTAGTCCCATCCACCACACTCCCAGGTGGGTGGTATAGAGGAGATGGACCCACTGGTTGTCCTCTAGGTTACAGAGAGCTGGTCATCCCATCCACCACAGATGGACCCACTGGTTGTCCTCTAGGTTACAGAGAGCTGGTAGTCCCATCCACCACAGATGGACCCACTGGTTGTCCTCTAGGTTACAGAGAGCTGGTAGTCCCATCCACCAAACTACCAGGTGTGAAACAGGGAAGGGACTCAGGGGGTATGCTAATTTGGTATAGAGCAGACCTAACTCACTCCATTAAATTAATCAAAACAGGAACATTCTACATTTGGCTAGAAATTCAAAAGGAAATTATCCTAACAGAGAAAAATGTCCTCCTGTGTGCTACCTATATCCCCCCACTAGAATCCCCATATTTTAATGAAGACAGCTTCTCCATCCTGGAGGGGGAAATCAATCATTTCCAGGCCCAGGGACATGTACTAGACTGTGGCGACCTAAATGCCAGAACCGGACAAGAACCTGACACCCTCAGCACACAGGGGGACAAACACCTGCCTGGAGGTGACAGCATTCCCTCCCCCGTATGCCCCCCTAGGCACAACTATGACAACATAACCAACAAAAACGGGTCACAACTCCTGCAGCTCTGTCGCACGCTGGGTATGTACATAGTCAATGGTAGGCTTCGAGGGGACTCCTCTGGTAGGTACACCTATAGCTCATCTCTTGGCAGGTGTACTGTAGACTACTTTATCACTGACCTCAACCCAGAGTCTCTCAGAGCGTTCACAGTCAGCCCCCTATCAGACCACAGCAAAATCACAGTCTACCTAAACAGAGCAATACTCAATCATGAGGCATCAACGCCAAAGGAACTGAGTAACATTAATAATGCTATAGATGGAAGGAATGCAGTTTGGAAACCTACCAAAAAACAATTAGGCAACAACAAATTCAATCCCTTTTAGGCAATTTCCTGGGTAAAACGTTCCACTTGTCAGTAGAAAATCTTAACAGTATATTTGACCTCTCAGCTTCCCTAACAAATCTAAAAATCTCAAATAGAAAACCGAAGAAAATTAACAACAAAGACAAATGGTTTGATGAAGAATGCAAAAATCTAAGAATGAAATTGAGAAACCTGTCAAACCAAAAACATAGAGACCCGGAAAATCTGAGTCTACACCTTCACTATGGTGAATCACTAAAACAATACAGGAATACACTACGGAAAAAGAAGGAACAGCATGTCAGAAATCAGCTCAATGTAATTGAAGAATCCATAGACTATAACCACTTCTGGGAAAATTGGAAAACACTAAACAAACAACAACACGAAGAATTATCTATCCAAAATGGAGATGTATGGGTAAACCACTTCTCCAATCTTTTTGGCTCTATAACAAAGAATAAAGAGCAAAAACATATACATGATCAAATACAGATCTTAGAATCAACTATTAAAGACTACCAGAACCCACTGGATTCTCCAATTACATTGAATGAGTTACAGGACAAAATAAAAAACCCTCCAACCCAAAAAGGCCTGTGGTGTTGATGGTATCCTCAATGAAATTATCAAATATACAGACAACAAATTCCAATTGGCTACACTAAAACTCTTTAACATCATCCTTAGCTCTGGCATCTTCCCCAATATTTGGAACCAAGGACTGATCACCCCAGTGACAAATTTGACCCCAATAACTCCCGTGGAATATGCGTCAACTGTTACCTTGGGAAAATCCTCTGCATTATCATTAACAGCAGACTCGTACATTTCCTCAATGAAAACAATGTACTGAGCAAATGTCAAATTGGCTTTTTACCAAATTACCGTACAACAGACCATGTATTTACCCTGCACACCCTAATTGACAACCAAGCAAACCAAAACAAAGGCAAAGTCTTCTCATGCTTTGTTGATTTCAAAAAAGCCTTTGACTCAATTTGGCATGAGGGTCTGCTATACAAACTGATGGAAAGTGGTGTTGGGGATAAAACATACGACATTATAAAATCCATGTACACAAACAACAAGTGTGCGGTTAAAATCGGCAAAAAACACACAAATTTCTTCACACATGATCGTGGGGTTAGACAGGGATGCAGCTTAAGCCCCACCCTCTTCAACATATATATCAACGAACTGGCACAGGCACTAGAAAAGTCTGCAGCACCCGGCCTCACTCTACTAGAATCTGAAGTCAAATGTCTGCTGTTTGCTGATGATCTGGTGCTTCTGTCACCAACCAAGGAGGGCCTACAGCAGCACCTAGATCTTATGCACAGATTCTAAGACCAAAATAATGGTGTTCCAAAAAAGGTCCAGTCACCAGGACCACAAATACAAATTCCATCTAGGCACTGTTGCCCTAGAGCACACAAAAACGATACATACCTTGGCCTAAACATCAGTGCCACAGGTAACTTCCACAAAGCTGAGAAAAATCTGAGAGACAAGGCAAGAAGGGCATTCTATGCCATCAAAAAGAACATAAATTTCAACATACCAATTAGGATTTGGCTAAAAAAGACTTGAATCAGTCATAGAGCCCATTGCCCTTTATGGTTGTGAGGTCTGGGGTCCGCTCACCAACCAAGACTTCACAAAATGGGACAAACACCAAATTGAGACTCTGCACGCAGAATTCTGCAAAAATATCCTCCGTGTACAACGTAGAACACCAAATAATGCATGCAGAGCAGAATTAGGCCGATACCCACTAATTATCAAAATCCAGAAAAGAGCCGTTAAATTCTATAACTACCTAAAAGGAAGCGATTCCCAAACCTTCCATAACAAAGTCATCACCTACAGAGAGATGAACCTGGAGAAGAGTCCCCTAAGCAAGCTGGTCCTGGGGCTCTGTTCACAAACACAAACACACCCTACAGAGCCCCAGGAGAGCAGCACAATTAGACCCAACCAAATCATGAGAAAACAAAAAGATAATTACTTGACACATTGGAAAGAATTAACAAAAAAACAGAGCAAACTAGAATGCTATTTGGCCCTAAACAGAGAGTACACAGCGGCAGAATACCTGACCACTGTGACTGACCCAAAATGAAGGAAAGCTTTGACTATGTACAGACTCAGTGAGCATAGCCTTGCTATTGAGAAAGGCCGCCGTAGGCAGACATGGCTCTCAAGAGAAGACAGGCTATGTGCTCACTGCCCACAAAATGAGGTGGAAACTGAGCTGCACTTCCTAACCTCCTGCCCAATGTATGACCATATTAGAGAGACATATTTCCCTCAGATTACACAGATCCACAAAGAATTCGAAAACAAATCCAATTTTGAAAAACTCCCATATCTACTGGGTGAAATTCCACAGTGTGCCATCAGAGCAGCAAGATTTGTGACCTGTTGCCACGAGAAAAGGGCAACCAGTGAAGAACACTCACCATTGTAAATACAACCCATATTTATGCTTATTTATTTTATCTTGTGTCCTTTACCATGTGTACATTGTTAAAACATTGTATATACATATACAGTGCCTTGCGAAAGTATTCGACCCCCTTGAACATTGCGACCTTTTGCCACATTTCAGGCTTCAAACATAAAGATATAAAACTGTATTTTTTGTGAAGAATCAACAAGTGGGACACAATCATGAAGTGGAATGACATTTATTGGATATTTCAAACTTTTTTAACAAATCAAAAACTAATCAAAAGGTCGCAAAGTTCAAGGGGGCCGGATACTTTCGCAAGGCACTGTATATATATATATATATATATATATATATATATATATATATATATATATATATATATATATATATATATATATAATATGACACTTGTCTTTATTGTTTTGAAACTTCTATATGTGTAATGTTTACTGTTAATTTTTATTGTTTATGTCACTTTATATATTCACTTTATATATTGTCTACCTCACTTGCTTTGGCAATGTTAACACATGTTTCCCATGCCAATAAAGCCCTTGAATTGAATTGAGAGAGAGAGAGAGAGAGAGAGAGAGAGAGAGAGAGAGAGACAGAGAGAGAGACAGAGAGAGAGACAGAGAGAGAGAGAGGAAAGAGAGAGAGAGAGAAAAGAGAGAGAGAGAGAAAAGAGAGAGAGAGAGAGGAAAGAGAGAGAGAGAGAGGGAGAGGAAAGAGAGAGAGAGGAAAGAGAGAGAGAGGAAAGAGAGAGAGGAAAGAGAGAGAGAGAGAGAGAGAGAGAGAGAGAGGAAAGAGAGAGAGGAAAGAGAGAGAGATAGAGAGAGAGAGGGGAAAGAGACAGAGAGAGGTAAGAGAGAGAGAGAGAGAGGAAAATGAAGTGTTCTCCTTTCTCTATCTCTCGTGTCCAGGTGGTTTCAGATCGATGGTTAAGCTGATAATGACAGTGAAGCCAACAGGTTGCATCAGTTTCTCTCTCTGCTGCAGTCAGGAAATGAGACGCTCATTAAGATCATTTGACTGAATCTTCTCTGAACAGCCCTGGACTGATTTCATTAGCAAAAGAAGCAATCAGATCGGGATATGATTGCATCAACTACTAAAGAATGAACTAATCTCCACATTTAACTAAAGTTAAAGAAATAAAATGAGAAAAGCAAGGGTAGTGTATCCAACACAAACCTCACTCTCAATTCCTGCAAATATGTACAAAAAGTATTTCAGCAGATTTTTGTGCGTTTTTTGTGTTTTTGTGTTTAATTCTTCAACTTAATTTGTAGGAAAAAATTGTGCGACTTCATTCCTAGGAAAATACTTTTTTTTTGTGGAAAACTTCAGAATCCTTTGAAAGTTATTTGAGCAATGCATGATGGGCAATATTGTTCTGCACTGCCTTTTTTTTGTGTCCCACAAAAACGTGTTAACAATGTTGTCAATCAACTAGGTTATCACCGAAATAATGATAATATAATTGGATCTTTGTGTTGTTTTATGTTAATTGTTTTATTCATGCCGATCCTGTTTTCTATGGTTGTTTCTCCTTAATACTTTGGGATTCTGGTGAACTTGCTGTCAGAGCAACAACAGTAGGCCATTTCCTTCATAACACATTTCATAGAGCCGACATTACACCATTTATTTCATAATGCCATTTAATACAAGGCTCCACTTGTTTTAGTGACACCATTGTTTTCAGGTCCCAATTTTTTGAGCGTTGCCATATTGGGCAAAAATATATATTTTTGTTTGTTGTTGGTATCGATGAAGGGATTTGATTGGGGAATGGGGATACATGTTTATGATGGGAAGTTATAATAACAAAGTTATTATAACACTGTCTACACAATCACACTGCTTTCATCAGTGGAAATACAGAACATGTATAAAAATGGCAAATATACTGAAAGCTAAAATCAAGAGTTACGACTTTTTAACCATGTTAATCATTACTGAAACATACAAACATTTAATCAGTTAAAGATAACGAATACATTGACAACTAGATAACACTAGATACAAATATTATATTAAGAATAACTCATACAAAAGTCAAGAGTTGGCTAGAAGTCTCTCTCTCTCTCTCTCTCTTCTCTCTCTCTCTCTCTCTCTCTCTCTCTCTCTCTCTCTTCTCTTTCCTCTCTCTCTTATTCTCTCTAGAGTCTCTCTCTCTTTCTCTCTCTCTCTCTCTGTTTGTCTGTTTCTAGCCAACTTTGACTTTTGTATGAATTATTCTTAATAGAGTATTTGTATTTCTTATTTACAATGATGGCAATACTTAATCAACGCATCAAATAAACAGACCTGTTGTAGAACGTAAATTGCTCTCCATATATAAATGGGGATAAATGCTTTGGCTCTGTGTTTTACAGCCCTATAAAAATGTCACAAGTTCAATCCAGGCTGTTTCACAACGCGGCCATGATTGGGAGTCCAATAGGGCGGTGCACAATTGGTCCAGCGTCGTCCGGGTTTGGCCGGTGTAGGCCGTCATTGTAAATAAGAATTTGTTCTTAACTGACCTGCCGAGTTAATTAAAGGTTAAATAAAAAACATAAAATAATAATAATACACTGCTCAAAAAAAATTAAGAGAGAAAGAGAGACAGAGAGAGAGAGAGAAAGAGAGAGACAGAGAGAGAGAGAGAGAATGAGAGAGAGACAGAGAGAGAAAAAGAGAGAGACAGAGAGAGAGAGAGAGAGAGAGACAGAGAGAGAGAGAGAGAGACAGAGAGAAAGAGAGAAAGAGACAAAGAGGGAGAGAGAGAGACAGAGAGAGAGAGAGAGAGAGAGAAAGAGAGAGAGACAGAGAAAGAGAGAGAGAAAGAGGGAGAGAGAGAGACAGAGAGAAAGAAAAATATATACTGTATATGTTTTTACATTTCCTTAACAAGGGTTTATTTATAACCCCCGGGGTTAAATAACATACACAATATAACATGTTGGGAAATGAGGAGCTGTGACATGTATAGGGAAGGAACCGAAGGGAGGGACATATATAGGGAAGGAACCAAGGGAGTGACATATGATAGGGAAGGAACCAAAGGGAGTGACAGATTTAGGGGAATTTAACTAGGGAAAGGGAGTGACCAAGGGAGTGATAAATATAGGGAAGGAACCAAAGGGAGGGACATATATAGGGAAGGAACCAAAGGGAGTGACATATATAGGGAAGGAGTGACATATATGTAGGAAGGAACCAAAGGGAGTGACATATATAGGGAAGGAACCAAAGGGACTTCAGATCCATAAATAGGGAAGGAACCAAAGGGAGTGACATATTTTGGGAAGGAACCAAACGGGAGTGACATATATAGGGAAGGAACCAAAGGGAGAGATAATATATAGGGAAGGAACCAAAGGGAGTTAGACATTTATAGGGAAGGAACCAAAGGGAGTGACATATATAGGGAAGGAACCAAAGGGAGTGAATATATAGGGAAGGAACCAAAGGGAGGACATATATAGGGAAGGAACAAAGGGAGGACATTTCATAGAGGGAAGGAACCATTTATTTCATAATGCCATTTAATACAAGGCTCCACTTGTTTTAGTGACACCATTGTTTTCAGGTCCCAATTTATGAAGGAACCTTGGGCAAAGGATTTGTTGTTGGTATCGATGAAGGATTTGAGGGACAATGCCCCGGACTACCTGACATGATGACTCCTTGCTGTCCCCAGTCCACCTGACCGTGCTGCTGCTCCAGTTTCAACTGTTCTGCCTTATTATTATTCGACCATGCTGGTCATTTATGAACATTTGAACATCTTGGCCATGTTCTGTTATAATCTCCACCCGGCACAGCCAGGAGAGGACTACACCCCACATAGCCTGGTTCCTCTCTAGGTTTCTTCCTAGGTTTTGGCCTTTCTAGGGAGTTTTTCCTAGCCACAGTGCTTCTACACTGGCATTGCTTGCTGTTTGGGGTTTTAGGCTGGGTTTCAGCACTTTGAGATATCAGCTGATTACATTTGATTTGATATAGGGAAGGAGGGCTTCTAGGCTTTTGACTTTTGTATGAATTATTCTTAATAATATAAATACATTTGATTTGATATAGGGAAGGAACCAAAGGGAGGGACATATATATATATAGGGAAGGAACCAAAGGGAGAGACATATATAGGGAAGGAACCAAAGGGAGTGACATATATAGGGAAGGAACCAAAAGGAGTGACATATATAGGGAAGGAACCAAAGGGAGTGACATATATAGGGAAGGAACCGAAGGGAGTGACATATATAGGGAAGGAACCAAAGGGAGGGACATATATAGGGAAGGAACCAAAGGGAGGGACATATATAGGGAAGGAACCAAAGGGAGTGACATATATAGGGAAGGAACCAAAGGGAGTGACATATATAGGGAAGGAACCAAAAGGAGTGACATATATAGGGAAGGAACCAAAGGGAGTGACATATATAGGGAAGGAACCAAAGGGAGTGACATATATAGGGAAGGAACCAAAGGGAGAGAGAGGGAGAGAGAGAGAGACAGAGAGAGAGAGAGAGAGACAGAGAAAGAGAGAGAGAAAGAGGGAGAGAGAGAGAGAGACAGAGAAAGAGGGGAGAGAGAGACAGAGAGAGAGAAAGAGAGAGAGAGAAGAGAGAAAGAGAGAGAGAGAGAGAGAGAGAGAGAGAGAAAGAGAGAGAGAGAAAGAAAGAGAGAAAGAGAGAGAGAGACAAAGAGGGAGAGAGAGAGAGACAGAGAAAGAGAGAGAGAAAGAGGGAGAGAGAGAGACAGAGAAAGAGAGAGAGAAAGAGGGAGAGAGAGAGACAGAGAGAAAGAAAAATATATACTGTATATGTTTTTACATTTCCTTAACAAGGGTTTATTTATAACCCCCGGGGTTAAATAACATACACAATATAACATGTTGGGAAATGAGGAGCTGTGACATGTATAGGGAAGGAACCGAAGGGAGGGACATATATAGGGAAGGAACCAAAGGGAGTGACATATATAGGGAAGGAACCAAAGGGAGTGACAGATTTAGGGAAGGAACCAAAGGGAGTGACATATATAGGGAAGGAACCAAAGGGAGTGACAGATTTAGGGAAGGAACCAAAGGGAGTGACATATATAGGGAAGGAACCGAAGGGAGGGACATATATAGGGAAGGAACCAAAGGGAGTGACATATATAGGGAAGGAACCAAAGGGAGTGACATATATAGGGAAGGAACCAAAGGGAGGGACATATATAGGGAAGGAACAAAAGAAAGTGACATATATAGGGAAGGAACCAAAGGGAGAGCATATATAGGGAAGGAACCGAAGGGAGAGACATATATAGGGAAGGAACCAAAGGGAGAGACATATATAGGGAAGGAACCAAAGGGAGTGACATATATAGGGAAGGAACCAAAGGAGTGACATATATAGGGAAGGAACCAAAGGGAGTGACATATATAGGGAAGGAACCAAAGGGAGTGACATATATAGGAAGGAACAAAAGAAAGTGACATATATAGGGAAGGAACCAAAAGGAGTGACATATATAGGGAAGGAACCAAAGGGGAGGGACATATAGGGAAGGAAGGGAAGGGAGTGACATATATAGGGAAGGAAGGTTTTGACCTTATATAGGGAAGGAACCAAAGGGAGTGACAGATATAGGGAAGGAACCAAAGGAGGGACATATATAGGGAAGGAACCAAAGGGAGGGACATATATAGGGAAGGACAGGGATATAGGGAAGGAACCAAAGGGAGGGACATATATAGGGAAGGATCCAAAGGGAGAGACCAGGAAGGAACCAAAGGGAGTGACAGATTTAGGGAAGGAACCAAAGGGATGGACACATATAGGAAAGGAACCAAAGGGAGAGACATATATAGGGAAGGAACCAAAGGGAGTGACAGATTTAGGGAAGGAACCAAAGGACATATATAGGGGAAGGAACCAAAGGGAGTGACATATATAGGGAAGGAACCAAAGGGAGAGACATATAGGGAAGGAACCAAAGGGAGTGACATATAGGGAAGGAACCAAAGGGAGGAACCAAAGGGAGTGACATATATAGGGAAGGAACCAAAGGGAGTGACATATATAGGGAAGGAACCAAAGGGAGAGACATATATAGGGAAGGAACCAAAGGGAGAGACATATATAGGGAAGGAACCAAAGGGAGGGACATATATAGGGAAGGAACCAAAGGGAGGGACATATATAGGGAAGGAACCAAAGGGAGAGACATATATAGGGAAGGAACCAAAGGGAGAGACATATATAGGGAAGGAAGGAACCAAAGGGAGGGAGAGGGAAGGAACCAAAGGGAGGAGATTTAGGGAAGGAACCAAAGGGAGGACATATATAGGAAAGGAACCAAAGGGAGAGACATATATAGGGAAGGAACCAAAGGGAGTGACAGATTTAGGGAAGGAACCAAAGGGAGGGACATATAGGGAAGGAACCAAAGGGAGAGACATATATAGGGAAGGAACCAAAGGGAGGACATATATAGGGAAGGACCAAAGGGAGGGACATATAGGGAAGGAACCAAAGGGAGGGTTTATTTAGGGAAGGAACCAAAGGGAGAGACATATATAGGAAAGGAACCAAAGGGAGTGACAGATTTAGGGAAGGAACCAAAGGGATGGACATATATAGGGAAGGAACCAAAGGGAGAGACATATATAGGAAAGGAACCAAAGGGAGTGACATATTTAGGGAAGGAACCAAAGGGAGTGACATATATAGGGAATGAACCAAAGGGAGTGACATATATAGGGAAGGAACCAAAGGGAGTGACATATTTAGGGAAGGAACCAAAAGGGAGTGACATATATAGGGAAGGAACCAAAGGGAGTGACATATATAGGGAAGGAACCAAAGGGAGGGACATATATAGGGAAGGAACCAAAGGGAGTGACATATATAGGGAAGGAACCAAAGGGAGGGACATATAGGGAAGGAACCAAAGGGAGAGACATATATAGGGAAGGAACCAAAGGGAGAGACATATATAGGGAAGGAACCAAAGGGAGTGACATATATAGGGAAGGAACCAAAGGGAGAGACATATATAGGGAAGGAACCAAAGGGAGAGACATATATAGGGAAGGAACCAAAGGGAGTGACATATATAGGGAAGGAACCAAAGGGAGTGACATATATAGGGAAGGAACCAAAGGGAGGGACATATATAGGGAAGGAACCAAAGGGAGTGACATATATAGGGAAGGAACCAAAGGGAGGGACATATATAGGGAAGGAACCAAAGGGAGTGACATATATAGGGAAGGAACCAAAGGAGAGACATATATAGGGAAGGAACCAAAGGGAGTGACATATATAGGGAAGGAACCAAAGGGAGGGACATATATAGGGAAGGAACCAAAGGGAGAGACATATATAGGGAAGGAACCAAAGGGAGTGACATATATAGGGAAGGAACCAAAGGGAGTGACATATATAGGGAAGGAACCAAAGGGAGTGACATATATAGGGAAGGAACCAAAGGGAGAGACATATATAGGGAAGGAACCAAAGGGAGTGACATATATAGGGAAGGAACCAAAGGGAGTGACATATATAGGGAAGGAACCAAAGGAAGTGACATATATAGGGAAGGAACCAAAGGGAGGGACATATATATATATGCTCTGTCTAATTCTCGAACCTCGGAGGAGGACTAGCCCTAGGGACAATGCCCCAGGACACCTGACATGATGACTCCTTGAAGGTCCCCAGTCCACCTGACCGTGCTGCTGCTCCAGTTTCAACTGTTCTGGGATTATTAGGGAAGGACCATGCTGGTCATTTATGAACATTTGAACATCTTGGCCATGTTCTGTTATAATCTCCACCCGGCACAGCCAGAAGAGGACTGGAAACCCCACATAGCCTGGTTCCTTCTAGGTTTCTTCCAAAGGTTTTGGCCTTTCTAGGGAGTTTTTCCTAGCCACCGTGCTTCTACACTGGCATTGCTTGCTGTTTGGGGTTTTAGGCTGGGTTTCTGTACAGCACTTTGAGATATCAGCTGATGTACAAAGGGCTATATAAATACATTTGATTTGATATAGGGAAGGAACCAAAGGGAGGGACATATATAGGGAAGGAACCAAAGGGAGAGACATATATAGGGAAGGAACCAAAGGGAGGGACATATATAGGGAAGGAACCGAAGGGAGTGACATATATAGGGAAGGAACCAAAGGGAGGGACATATATAGGGAAGGAACCAAAGGGAGAGACAGATATAGGGAAGGGACCAAAGGAGACATATATAGGGAAGTAACCAAAGGGAGGGACATATATAGGGAAGGAACCGAAGGGAGTGACATATATAGGGAAGGAACCAAGGGAGGGACATATATAGGGAAGGAACCAAAGGGAGAGACATATATAGGGAAGGAACCAAAGGGAGAGACATACAGTGCCTTGCGAAAGTATTCGGCCCCCTTGAACTTTGCGACCTTTTGCCACATTTCAGGCTTCAAACATAAAGATATAAAACTGTATTTTTTTGTGAAGAATCAACAACAAGTGGGACACAATCATGAAGTGGAACGACATTTATTGGATATTTCAAACTTTTTTAACAAATCAAAAACTGAAAAATTGGGCGTGCAAAATTATTATAATATTATATAATATTATAAAATAAATAAATCTGAATGGTTAGTCCTCTGGGTTTTGCCTGATACATCAGTTCTGTTAAACTCAGACATGATTCAAACCTCACAGTGTTTTCCATCCAAATGTATGAATAATATGCATGTCTTATATTCTTGGCATGAGTCGCTGGAAGTTGTAATTAGGCACGCTGGGGAGGCAGGGTAGCCTAGTGGTTAGAGCGTTGGACTAGTAACCGGATCTGTCGCTAGCCTAGTGGTTAGACACTGGCATAGTAAGTTGCAAACCCCGAGCTGACAAGGTACAAATCTGTCGTTCTGCCCCTGAACAAGCAGTTAACCCACTGTTCCCAGGCCGTCATTGAAAATAAGAATTTGTTCTTAACTGACTTGCCTAGTTAAATAAAGGTAAAATAAATAAATTTATCCAAAAGTGAAAATGTTGCCCCTATACCTTAAGAAGTTTTAAACAGGTAGTTTGTAAATGTGTAGAATATGTTTTTTTTGGGGGTCCACACTGGTAAGTCGACTTAGGTCAATTAGACTGTCACAGAGGATTTTCTTCTGAATAACTGGCTGGTGTAGGTCGTCATTGTAAAGAAGAATTTGTTCTTTAACTGACTTGTAGGTCAAATAAATAACACTTTCCATTCAGCTTCAGGTCTGATCTCACCTGTATTGACTGCTTCTGTCACGCCCACTTCAGGCTCCCACATCAGGATGTCCGATCTCACCTGTATTAACTGCTTCTGTCACGCCCACTTCAGGTAACTTTGATGTCCGATCTCACCTGTATTGACTGCTTCTGTCACGCCCACTTCAGGTAAGTTGATGTCCGATCTCACCTGTATTGACTGCTTCTGTCACGCCCACTTCAGGTAACGTTGATGTCCGATCTCACCTGTATTGACTGCTTCTGTCACGCCCACTTCAGGTAACGTTGATGTCCGATCTCACCTGTATTAACTGCTTCTGTCACGCCCACTTCAGGTAACGTTGATGTCCGATCTCACCTGTATTGACTGCTTCTGTCACGCCCACTTCAGGTAACGTTGATGTCCGATCTCACCTGTATTGACTGCTTCTGTCACGCCCACTTCAGGTAACGTTGATGTCCGATCTCACCTGCCCACTTCAGGTAACGATTGACTGCTTCTGATGTCCGATCACGCCCACTTCAGGTAACGTTGATGTCCGATCTCACCTGTATTGACTGCTTCTGTCACGCCCACTTCAGGTAACGTTGATGTCCGATCTCACCTGTATTGACTGCTTCTGTCACGCCCACTTCAGGTAACGTTGATGTCCGATCTCACCTGTATTGACTGCTTCTGTCACGCCCACTTCAGGTAACGTTGATGTCCGATCTCACCTGTATTGACTGCTTCTGTCACGCCCACTTCAGGTAACTTTGATGTCCGATCTCACCTGTATTGACTGCTTCTGTCACGCCCACTTCAGGTAACGTTGATGTCCGATCTCACCTGTATTAACTGCTTCTGTCACGCCCACTTCAGGTAACGTTGATGTCCGATCTCACCTGTATTGACTGCTTCTGTCACGCCCACTTCAGGTAACGTTGATGTCCGATCTCACCTGTATTGACTGCTTCTGTCACGCCCACTTCAGGTAACGTTGATGTCCGATCTCACCTGTATTGACTGCTTCTGTCACGCCCACTTCAGGTAACGTTGATGTCCGATCTCACCTGTATTGACTGCTTCTGTCACGCCCCACTTCAGGTAACGTTGATGTCCGATCTCACCTGTATTGACTGCTTCTGTCACGCCCACTTCAGGTAACGTTGATGTCCGATCTCACCTGTATTGACTGCTTCTGTCACGCCCACTTCAGGTAACGTTGATGTCCGATCTCACCTGTATTGACTGCTTCTATCACGTCACGCCCACTTCAGGTAACGTTGATGTCCGATCTCACCTGTATTGACTGCTTCTGTCACGCCCACTTCAGGTAACGTTGATGTCCGATCTCACCTGTATTGACTGCTTCTGTCACGCCCACTTCAGGTAACGTTGATATCCGATCTCACCTGTATTGATTGCTTCTATCACGTCACGCCCACTTCAGGTAACGTTGATGTCCGATCTCACCTGTATTGATTGCTTCTATCACGTCACGCCCATTGTTGCAGAAAATTCCAGTGAGTCAGATGTTTATAAACACTAAGTTGACTGTGCCTTTAAACAGCTTGGAAAATTCCTGAAAATGATGCCATGGCTTTAGAAGCTTCTGATTGGCTAATTGACATCATTTGAGTCAATTGGAGGTGTACCTATGGATGTATTTCAAAGCCTACCTTCAAACTCCGTGCCTCTTTGCTTGACATCATGGGAAAAATCTAAAGAAAATCAGCCAAGACCTCAGAAAGAAAATTGCAGACCTCCACAAGTCTTATTCATCCTTGGGAGCAATTTCCAAACGCCTGAATGTACCACGTTCATCTGTACAAACAACAGTACGCAAGTATAAGCACAATGAGACCACACAGCCGTCATACCGCTCAGGAAGGAGAGGCGTTCTGTCTCCTAGAGATGAACGTACTTCGGTGCAAAAAGTGTAAATCAATCCCAGAACAACAGCAAAGGACCTTGTGAAGATGCTGGAGGAAACAGGTACAAAAGTATCTATATCCACAGTAAAACAAGTCCTATATCGACATAACCTGAAAGGCCGCTCAGCAAGGAAAAAGCCACTGCTCCAAAACTGCCATGAAAAAAGCCAGACTACGGTTTGCACTGCACATGGGGACAAAGATCGTACTTTTTGGAAAAATGTCCTCTGGTCTGATGAAACAAAAATAGAACTGTTTGGCCATAATGACCATTGTTATGCTCGGAGGAAAAAGGGGGAGGCTTGCAAACCGAAGAACACCATCCCATCCATGAAGCACTGGAATGACAGCATCATGTTGTGGGGGTGCTTTGCTGCAGGAGGGACTGGTGCACTTCACAAAATATATGACATCATGAGGGAGGAAAATTACGTGGATATATTGAAGCAACATCTCAAGACATCTCAAGACATCAGTCGGTAAGTTAAAGCTTGGTCGCAAATGGGTCTTTCAAATGGACAATGACCCCAATCATACTTCCAAAGTTGTGGCAAAAAAGGACAACAAAGTGAAGGTATTGGAGTGGCCATCACAAAGCCATGACCTCAATCCTATAGAATATTTGTGGGCAGAACTGAAAAACCATGTGCGAGCAAGGAGGCCTACAAACCTGACTCAGTTACACCAGCTCTGTCAGGAAGAATGGGCCAAAATTCACCCAACTTATTGTGGGAAGCTTGTGGAAGGCTACCCGAAACGTTTGACCCAAGTTAAACAATTTAAAGGCAATGCTACCAAATACTAATTGAGTGTATGTAAACTTCTGACCCATTGGGAATGTGATGAAAGAAATCAAATCTGAAAGAAATAATTCTCTCTACTATTATTCTGACATTTCACATTCTTAAAATAAAGTGGTGATCTGAACTAAACAGGAATTGTGAAAAACTGTCTGGTTTAAATGTTTTAGGCTAACTGTCAACTGTCTGTCTTAATTGATCATAGTCCAGACTCGGTATACATATGTCTTAATTGATACTTTTTGTACACATTTGCATGGATTGAGTGCGAAATTCTGTTGTTTCGACAGGTTATTGACATTTACGCTAGTTAGCATGCTAGCTCCGTTCAGTTAGCCACTTAACTAACCTTTCTTACTGTTATGTGTGTATGTTAGCATCCTGTCCATGCCAGTTAATCGTATTGCTAGCCAAGCCATTTCTGTTACATGACTATGTTGCATTTGCTACAACCCTGCTGTAAAGTAATTCAGCCACTCGCCTCAAACCTGGTGTAATGTGGTGTTGTAATGTAATTATTTACTTTGAGGATCGGGGCAAGTTCCTGCATATTTCAAATAATATATTATGGATTTTAAACCTATAAGTGTCTTATATTGGCTGAAAGCTTAAATTGTTGTGAATCTAACTGCACTGTCTGATTTACAGTAGCTAGCAAAAACACGCCATGTGATTGTTTGAGGACTTATTTTGAGAAATATTTTTCCACAGGCACTGGTTTCATACATTCACATATAAACATTAAATATTCACTTTTTGAACATCTTCCTCTGATTTGTCATCCAAAGGGTCCCAGCAATAACATGTAGTGAAGTTTTGTTAGATAAATTCCTTCTTTGTATCCCAAAAAGTCTGTTTAGTTGGCGCCATCGATTTGAGTAATCCACTCATTCAACATGCAGAGAAAGGAATCTGAAAATCTATCCCTAAACTTTTTTTCAACAAAAATTTACTCCTCAGATACCCTAAAATATAGTCAAACTATAATATTTATTTTGGAAAGAAGTATGTTCAATAGGAAACTGATTTTAGCAGGTGTGTAATGTCTTCATGGCACGCGCAAACTCGGATTTCTAAGACTGTGTCCTTCTACTAAAACTGTTCATTCTTATTCGTTTTTTGAAGTAACAAGCCTGAAACCTTGAAAAACGACTGCTGACACCCCGTGGAAGCCATGGGAATTGCATCCAGGGGGCTAATTTTCAATATGACCTTTCTCTTTCATTTCTAAGAGGATGGTCTCAACAAAAACAAATTCTGGTTGGTTTTTCTTTGGACTTTCTCCTACCATATCTATTGTGTTATATTCTCCTACATTATTCTAACATTTCTACAAACTTCAGAGTGTTTTCTTTCCAATGGTACCAATTCTATGCATATCCTGGCTTCAGGGCCTGAGCGACAGGCAGTTTACTTTGGGCACGTCATTCAGACAGGAAGTGGAGAAAAAAAGTGACCTAGCCCTAAGAAGTTTTAACTACCCCTTTCCTTATCACGGTCATAGTTTTATTTTCAACCATAATAATATCCTGTCACCACCACCACAACTGCCCCTGACTGCTCTCCTCTGCCTGTCCTCTTCCCTCTCCTGGCTGACCTCCTCCCTCACACAACTGCCCCTCTGACTGCTCTCCTCTGACTGTCCTCCTCCCTCTCCGAACTACCCCTCTGACTGCTCTCCTCTGCCTGTCCTCTTCCCTCTCCTGGCTGACCTCCTCCCTCTCCTAACTACCCCTCTGACTGCTCTCCTCTGCCTGTCCTCTTCCCTCTCCTGGCTGACCTCCTCCCTCTCCTAACTGCCCCTCTGATTGCTCTCCTCTGCCTGTCCTCCTCCCTCTCCTAACTGCCACCCTGACTGCTCTCCTCTGACTGTCCTCCTCCCTCTCCTCCCTCTTCTGATTACCCTCCTCCCTCTCCTAACTGCCCCTCTAACTGCTCTCCTCTGACTGTCCTCCTCCCTCCTCTGATTGCTCTCCTCTGCCTGTCCTCCTCCCTCTCCCAACTGCCATCTCCTCCTCCCTCCTCTGATTACCCTCCTCCCTCTCCTAACTGCCCTCTGACTGCCCTCCTCCCCTCCGGCTCTGCCTCCCTCCTCCCTCTTTCATATGGTGAAGTAAAGCTCCTTTCGTTTCACTCTGTTGACACAATAACACCAAGCTGTGGTCCTTGGGGTCTTGGAGTTAATCTCCTCTCCTCTTCTCTCCTCTCCATGACACAACAACATAACACCTACCAGTGCTCCCATAGGGTCCCTTGTCTAAGCCAGTAGCCGGCAGCACAACCACTGTCTTGGCTAACTAATTAGACACCTACCCTCCCCTATCTCCTGCCCTCCTCGCCTCCTCTCTCCATTCTCCTATCCTGCTCGCCTCCTCTCTCACCTCCCCTCATCTCCTCCCCTCTTTCCTGCCCTCCTCCTCCTCTCTCCTACCATCCTCTCCTCTTCCTCCCCTTCTAACCTCTCCTCATCCACTCTCTCCTTCACTCCTCGCCTCCTCCATCTTCCCTCCCCTTCTCTCCATCCCTCCTCTCCTCTCTCCAGGCACCAGGGCTGCAGGACTTGAAGAAACCACACCAGAGATCTTTACAGCAGGGGCAGCAGGTGGTAAAACACATTAGTCATTAGTCACGAGCCACGCTCCCCCAGGGTGTACTTCCCCAGCCTTATGGGTCCTGGTCTAAAGTAGTGCACTATATAGGGAATAGGGTGTCATAGGGCTCTGGTCTAAAGTAGTGCACTATGTAGGGAATAGGGTGTCATAGGGCTCTGGTCTAAAGTAGTGCACTATATAGGGAATAGGGTGTCATAGGGCTCTGGTCTAAAGTAATGCACTATATAGGGAATAGGGTGTCATAGGGCTCTGGTCTAAAGTAGTGCACTATATAGGGAATAGGGTGTCATAGGGCTCTGGTCTAAAGTAGTGCACTATATAGGGAATAGGGTGCCATTTGGAACACATCCTGTATAACATATTAACCTGCTCTACTCCTGAGTTTATTCCACTGCTTCACCATGTAGGGATGGTTGGTCTCAGGGTGGGAACTCTTCCTCTTCACCATGTAGGGATGGTTGGTCTCAGGGTGGGAACTCTTCACCATGTAGGGATGGTTGGTCTCAGAGTGGGAACTCTTCACCATGTAGGGATAGTTGGTCTCAGGGTGGGAACTCTTCACCATATAGGGATGGTTGGTCTCAGGGTGGGAACTCTTCCTCTTCACCATGTAGGGATGGTTGGTCTCAGGGTGGGAACTCTTCACCATGTAGGGATGGTTGGTCTCAGGGTGGGAACTCTTCACCATATAGGGATGGTTGGTCTCAGGGTGGGAACTCTTCATATAGGGATGGTTGGTCTCAGGGTGGGAACCATATAGGGATAGTTGGTCTCAGGGTGGGAACTCTTCACCATATAGGGATAGTTGGTCTCAGGGTGGGAACTCTTCACCATATAGGGATGGTTGGTCTCAGGGTGGGAACTCTTCACCATATAGGGATGGTTGGTCTCAGGGTGGGAACTCTTCACCATATAGGGATAGTTGGTCTCAGGGTGGGAACTCTTCACCATATAGGGATGGTTGGTCTCAGGGTGGGAACTCTTCACCATGTAGGGATAGTTGGTCTCAGGGTGGGAACTCTTCACCATATAGGGATGGTTGGTCTCAGGGTGGGAACTCTTCACCATATAGGGATAGTTGGTCTCAGGGTGGGAACTCTTCACCATATAGGGATGGTTGGTCTCAGGGTGGGAACTCTTCACCATATAGGGATGGTTGGTCTCAGGGTGGGAACTCTTCACCATGTAGGGATGGTTGGTCTCAGGGTGGGAACTCTTCACCATATAGGGATGGTTGGTCTCAGGGTGGGAACTCTTCACCATGTAGGGATGGTTGGTCTCAGGGTGGGAACTCTTCACCATATAGGGATGGTTGGTCTCAGGGTGGGAACTCTTCACCATGTAGGGATGGTTGGTCTCCTCTTCACCATATAGGGATGGTTGGTCTCAGGGTGGGAACTCTTCACCATGTAGGGATGGTTGGTCTCAGGGTGGGAACTCTTCACCATGTAGGGATGGTTGGTCTCAGGGTGGAACTCTTCCTCTTCACCATATAGGGATGGTTGGTCTCAGGGTGGGAACTCTTCACCATGTAGGGATGGTTGGTCTCAGGGTGGGAACTCTTCACCATGTAGGGATGGTTGGTCTCAGAGTGGGAACTCTTCACCATGTAGGGATGGTTGGTCTCAGGGTGGGAACTCTTCACCATATAGGGATAGTTGGTCTCAGGGTGGGAACTCTTCACCATGTAGGGATGGTTGGTCTCAGGGTGGGAACTCTTCACCATATAGGGATGGTTGGTCTCAGGGTGGGAACTCTTCACCATGTAGGGATGGTTGGTCTCAGGGTGGGAACTCTTCCTCTTCACCATATAGGGATGGTTGGTCTCAGGGTGGGAACTCTTCCTCTTCACCATATAGGGATGGTTGGTCTCAGGGTGGGAACTCTTCTTCACCATAGGGATGGTTGGTCTCAGGGTGGGAACTCTTCCTCTTCACCATATAGGGATGGTTGGTCTCAGGGTGGGAACTCTTCAACATATAGGGATGGTTGGTCTCAGGGTGGGAACTCTTCACCATGTAGGGATAGTTGGTCTCAGGGTGGGAATGGTTGGTCTTGGGAACTCTTCACCATATAGGGATGGTTGGTCTCAGGGTGGGAACTCTTCCTCTTCACCATATAGGGATGGTTGGTCTCAGGGTGGGAACTCTTCACCATGTAGGGATGGTTGGTCTCAGGGTGGGAACTCTTCACCATGTAGGGATGGTTGGTCTCAGGGTGGGAACTCTTCCTCTTCACCATGTAGGGATGGTTGGTCTCAGGGTGGGAACTCTTCCTCTTCACCATATAGGGATGGTTGGTCTCAGGGTGGGAACTCTTCCTCTTCACCATATAGGGATGGTTGGTCTCAGGGTGGGAACTCTTCACCATGTAGGGATGGTTGGTCTCAGGGTGGGAACTCTTCACCATGTAGGGATGGTTGGTCTCAGGGTGGGAACTCTTCACCATGTAGGGATGGTTGGTCTCAGGGTGGGAACTCTTCACCATATAGGGATGGTTGGTCTCAGGGTGGGAACTCTTCCTCTTCACCATGTAGGGATGGTTGGTCTCAGGGTGGAACTCTTCACCATGTAGGGATGGTTGGTCTCAGGGTGGGAACTCTTCACCATATAGGGATGGTTGGTCTCAGGGTGGGAACTCTTCACCATATAGGGATGGTTGGTCTCAGGGTGGAACTCTTCCTCTTCACCATATAGGGATGGTCTCAGGGTGGGAACTCTTCACCATGTAGGATGGGAACTCAGGGTGGGAACTCTTCCTCTTCACCATATAGGGATGGTTGGTCTCAGGGTGGGAACTCTTCCTCTTCACCATGTAGGGATGGTTGGTCTCAGGGTGGGAACTCTTCCTCTTCACCATATAGGGATGGTTGGTCTCAGGGTGGGAACTCTTCTTCACCATATAGGGATGGTTGGTCTCAGGGTGGGAACTCTTCACCATGTAGGGATGGTTGGTCTCAGGGTGGGAACTCTTCCATGGGAACTCTTCACCATGTAGGGATGGTTGGTCTCAGGGTGGGAACTCTTCTTCACCATGTAGGGATGGTTGGTCTCAGGGTGGGAACTCTTCACCATGTAGGGATGGTTGGTCTCAGGGTGGGAACTCTTCACCATGTAGGGATGGTTGGTCTCAGGGTGGGAACTCTTCACCATGTAGGGATGGTTGGTCTCAGGGTGGGAACTCTTCACCATATAGGGATGGTTGGTCTCAGGGTGGGAACTCTTCCTCTTCACCATATAGGGATGGTTGGTCTCAGGGTGGGAACTCTTCCTCTTCACCATATAGGGATGGTTGGTCTCAGGGTGGGAACTCTTCACCATATAGGGATGGTTGGTCTCAGGGTGGGAACTCTTCACCATGTAGGGATGGTTGGTCTCAGGGTGGGAACTCTTCACCATGTAGGGATGGTTGGTCTCAGGGTGGGAACTCTTCACCATATAGGGATGGTTGGTCTCAGGGTGGGAAACCATATAGGGATAGTTGGTCTCAGGGTGGGAACTCTTCACCATGTAGGGATGGTTGGTCTCAGGGTGGGAAACTCTTCACCATATAGGGATGGTTGGTCTCAGGGTGGGAACTCTTCACCATATAGGGATAGTTGGTCTCAGGGTGGGAACTCTTCACCATATAGGGATGGTTGGTCTCAGGGTGGGAACTCTTCACCATGTAGGGATGGTTGGTCTCAGGGTGGGAACTCTTCACCATATAGGGATGGTTGGTCTCAGGGTGGGAACTCTTCACCATATAGGGATGGTTGGTCTCAGGGTGGGAACTCTTCACCATGTAGGGATGGTTGGTCTCAGGGTGGGAACTCTTCACCATATAGGGATGGTTGGTCTCAGGGTGGGAACTCTTCACCATGTAGGGATGGTTGGTCTCAGGGTGGGAACTCTTCACCATATAGGGATGGTTGGTCTCAGGGTGGGAACTCTTCCTCTTCACCATATAGGGATGGTTGGTCTCAGGGTGGGAACTCTTCACCATATAGGGATGGTTGGTCTCAGGGTGGGAACTCTTCACCATGTAGGGATGGTTGGTCTCAGGGTGGGAACTCTTCACCATATAGGGATAGTTGGTCTCAGGGTGGGAACTCTTCACCATGTAGGGATGGTTGGTCTCAGGGTGGGAACTCTTCACCATGTGGGAACTCTTCACCATTTAGGGATGGTTGGTCTCAGGGTGGGAACTCTTCACCATGTAGGGATGGTTGGTCTCAGGGTGGGAACTCTTCACCATATAGGGATGGTTGGTCTCAGGGTGGGAACTCTTCACCATGTAGGGATGGTTGGTCTCAGGGTGGGAACTCTTCACTTCACCATAGGGATGGTTGGTCTCAGGGTGGGAACTCTTCACCATATAGGGATAGTTGGTCTCAGGGTGGGAACTCTTCACCATGTAGGGATGGTTGGTCCAGGGTGGGAACTCTTCACCATATAGGGATAGTTGGTCTCAGGGTGGGAAGTCTTCACCATATAGGGATAGTTGGTCTCAGGGTGGGAACTCTTCACCATATAGGGATGGTTGGTCTCAGGGTGGCAACTCTTCACCATGTAGGGATAGTTGGTATCAGGGTGGGAACTCTTCACCATGTAGGGATGGTTGGTCTCAGGGTGGGAACTCTTCACCATATAGGGATGGTTGGTCTCAGGGTGGGAACTCTTCACCATATAGGGATAGTTGGTCTCAGGGTGGGAACTCTTCACCATGTAGGGATGGTTGGTCTCAGGGTGGGAACTCTTCACCATGTAGGGATGGTTGGTCTCAGGGTGGAACTCTTCACCATGTAGGGATGGTTGGTCTCAGGGTGGGAACTCTTCACCATGTAGGGATGGTTGGTCTCAGGGTGGAACTCTTCACCATATAGGGATGGTTGGTCTCAGGGTGGGAACTCTTCACCATGTAGGGATAGTTGGTCTCAGGGTGGGAACTCTTCACCATGTAGGGATGGTTGGTCTTGGGAACTCTTCACCATATAGGGATAGTTGGTCTCAGGGTGGGAACTCTTCACCATGTAGGGATGGTTGGTCTCAGGGTGGGAACTCTTCACCATGTAGGGATGGTTGGTCTCAGGGTGGGAACTCTTCACCATGTAGGGATGGTTGGTCTCAGGGTGGGAACTCTTCACCATATAGGGATGGTTGGTCTCAGGGTGGGAACTCTTCACCATGTAGGGATGGTTGGTCTCAGGGTGGGAACTCTTCACCATATAGGGATAGTTGGTCTCAGGGTGGGAACTCTTCCTCTTCACCATATAGGGATAGTTGGTCTCAGGGTGGGAACTCTTCACCATGTAGGGATGGTTGGTCTCAGGGTGGGACCATATAGGGATGGTTGGTCTCAGGGTGGGAACTCTTCACCATGTAGGGATGGTTGGTCTCAGGGTGGGAACTCTTCACCATATAGGGATGGTTGGTCTCAGGGTGGGAACTCTTCACCATATAGGATAGTTGGTCTCAGGGTGGGAACTCTTCACCATATAGGGATGGTTGGTCTCAGGGTGGGAACTCTTCACCATATAGGGATGGTTGGTCTCAGGGTGGGAACTCTTCACCATGTAGGGATGGTTGGTCTCAGGGTGGGAACTCTTCACCATGTAGGGATGGTTGGTCTCAGGGTGGGAACTCTTCACCATATAGGGATGGTTGGTCTCAGGGTGGGAACTCTTCACCATGTAGGGATGGTTGGTCTCAGGGTGGGAACTCTTCCTCTTCACCATATAGGGATGGTTGGTCTCAGGGTGGGAACTCTTCACCATATAGGGATAGTTGGTCTCAGGGTGGGAACTCTTCCTCTTCACCATATAGGGATAGTTGGTCTCAGGGTGGGAACTCTTCACCATGTAGGGATGGTTGGTCTCAGGGTGGGAACTCTTCACCATATAGGGATGGTTGGTCTCAGGGTGGGAACTCTTCACCATGTAGGGATGGTTGGTCTCAGGGTGGGAACTCTTCCTCTTCACCATATAGGGATGGTTGGTCTCAGGGTGGGAACTCTTCACCATGTAGGGATGGTTGGTCTCAGGGTGGGAACTCTTCACCATATAGGGATGGTTGGTCTCAGGGTGGGAACTCTTCACCATATAGGGATAGTTGGTCTCAGGGTGGGAACTCTTCACCATGTAGGGATGGTTGGTCTCAGGGTGGGAACTCTTCACCATATAGGGATAGTTGGTCTCTTCACCATGTAGGGATGGTTGGTCTCAGGGTGGGAACTCTTCACCATGTAGGGATGGTTGGTCTCAGGGTGGGAACTCTTCACCATGTAGGGATGGTTGGTCTCAGGGTGGGAACTCTTCACCATGTAGGGATGGTTGGTCTCAGGGTGGGAACTCTTCACCATGTAGGGATGGTTGGTCTCAGGGTGGGAACTCTTCACCATATAGGGATGGTTGGTCTCAGGGTGGGAACTCTTCACCATATAGGGATGGTTGGTCTCAGGGTGGGAACTCTTCACCATATAGGGATGGTTGGTCTCAGGGTGGGAACTCTTCACCATGTAGGGATGGTTGGTCTCAGGGTGGGAACTCTTCACCATATAGGGATGGTTGGTCTCAGGGTGGGAACTCTTCACCATATAGGGATAGTTGGTCTCAGGGTGGGAACTCTTCACCATGTAGGGATGGTTGGTCTCAGGGTGGGAACTCTTCACCATGTAGGGATGGTTGGTCTCAGGGTGGGAACTCTTCACCATGTAGGGATGGTTGGTCTCAGGGTGGGAACTCTTCACCATGTAGGGATGGTTGGTCTCAGGGTGGGAACTCTTCACCATGTAGGGATGGTTGGTCTCAGGGTGGGAACTCTTCACCATATAGGGATGGTTGGTCTCAGGGTGGGAACTCTTCACCATATAGGGATGGTTGGTCTCAGGGTGGGAACTCTTCACCATGTAGGGATGGTTGGTCTCAGGGTGGGAACTCTTCACCATATAGGGATGGTTGGTCTCAGGGTGGGAACTCTTCACCATGTAGGGATGGTTGGTCTCAGGGTGGGAACTCTTCACCATGTAGGGATGGTTGGTCTCAGGGTGGGAACTCTTCACCATATAGGGATGGTTGGTCTCAGGGTGGAACTCTTCACCATATAGGGATAGTTGGTCTCAGGGTGGGAACTCTTCCTCTTCACCATATAGGGATGGTTGGTCTCAGGGTGGGAACTCTTCCTCTTCACCATATAGGGATGGTTGGTCTCAGGGTGGGAACTCTTCCTCTTCACCATATAGGGATGGTTGGTCTCAGGGTGGGAACTCTTCACCATGTAGGGATGGTTGGTTCACTCTTCCTCTTCACCATGTAGGGATGGTTGGTCTCAGGGTGGGAACTCTTCACCATGTAGGGATGGTTGGTCTCAGGGTGGGAACTCTTCACCATATAGGGATGGTTGGTCTCAGGGTGGGAACTCTTCACCATATAGGGATGGTTGGTCTCAGGGTGGGAACTCTTCACCATATAGGGATAGTTGGTCTCAGGGTGGGAACTCTTCACCATATAGGGATAGTTGGTCTCAGGGTGGGAACTCTTCACCATGTAGGGATAGTTGGTCTCAGGGTGGGAACTCTTCACCATGTAGGGATGGTTGGTCTCAGGGTGGGAACTCTTCACCATATAGGGATGGTTGGTCTCAGGGGTGGGAACTTCTTCACCATATAGGGATGGTTGGTCTCAGGGTGGGAACTCTTCCTCTTCCACCATATAGGGATAGTTGGTCTCAGGGTGGGAACTCTTCACCATATAGGGATGGTTGGTCTCAGGGTGGGAACTCTTCACCATGTAGGGATGGTTGGTCTCAGGGTGGGAACTCTTCACCATGTAGGGATGGTTGGTCTCAGGGTGGGAACTCTTCACCATATAGGGATGGTTGGTCTCAGGGTGGGAACTCTTCACCATATAGGGATGGTTGGTCTCAGGGTGGGAACTCTTCACCATATAGGGATGGTTGGTCTCAGGGTGGGAACTCTTCACCATATAGGGATAGTTGGTCTCAGGGTGGGAACTCTTCACCATGTAGGGATGGTTGGTCTCAGGGTGGGAACTCTTCACCATATAGGGATAGTTGGTCTCAGGGTGGGAACTCTTCACCATGTAGGGATGGTTGGTCTCAGGGTGGGAACTCTTCCTCTTCACCATATAGGGATGGTTGGTCTCAGGGTGGGAACTCTTCACCATATAGGGATAGTTGGTCTCAGGGTGGGAACTCTTCACCATATAGGGATAGTTGGTCTCAGGGTTCTTCACCATATAGGGATGGTTGGTCTCAGGGTGGGAACTCTTCACCATATAGGGATGGTTGGTCTCAGGGTGGGAACTCTTCACCATATAGGGATGGTTGGTCTCAGGGTGGGAACTCTTCACCATATAGGGATGGTTGGTCTCAGGGTGGGAACTCTTCACCATATAGGGATGGTTGGTCTCAGGGTGGGAACTCTTCACCATATAGGGATGGTTGGTCTCAGGGTGGGAACTCTTCACCATATAGGGATGGTTGGTCTCAGGGTGGGAACTCTTCACCATATAGGGATGGTTGGTCTCAGGGTGGGAACTCTTCACCATATAGGGATGGTTGGTCTCAGGGTGGGAACTCTTCACCATATAGGGATAGTTGGTCTCAGGGTGGGAACTCTTCACCATGTAGGGATGGTTGGTCTCAGGGTGGGAACTCTTCACCATGTAGGGATGGTTGGTCTCAGGGTGGGAACTCTTCACCATATAGGGATGGTTGGTCTCAGGGTGGGAACTCTTCACCATATAGGGATAGTTGGTCTCAGGGTGGGAACTCTTCACCATGTAGGGATGGTTGGTCTCAGGGTGGGAACTCTTCACCATATAGGGATAGTTGGTCTCAGGGTGGGGAACTCTTCCTCTTCACCATAGGGATAGTTGGTCTCAGGGTGGGAACTCTTCACCATGTAGGGATGGTTGGTCTCAGGGTGGGAACTCTTCACCATATAGGGATGGTTGGTCTCAGGGTGGCAACTCTTCACCATATAGGGATGGTCTGTGGGAAGTCTTCACCATATAAAGGGATAGTTGGTCTCAGGTAGAACTCTTCACCATGTAGGGATGGTTGGTCTCAGGGTGGGAACTCTTCACCATATAGGGATAGTTGGTCTCAGGGTGGGAACTCTTCACCATATAGGGATAGTTGGTCTCAGGGTGGGAACTCTTCACCATATAGGGATAGTTGGTCTCAGGGTGGGAACTCTTCCTCTTCACCATATAGGGATGGTTGGTCTTGGGAACTCTTCACCATATAGGGATGGTTGGTCTCAGGGTGGAACTCTTCACCATATAGGGATGGTTGGTCTCAGGGTGGGAACTCTTCACCATATAGGGATGGTTGGTCTCAGGGTGGGAACTCTTCACCATATAGGGATAGTTGGTCTCAGGGTGGGAACTCTTCACCATATAGGGATAGTTGGTCTCAGGGTGGGAACTCTTCACCATGTAGGGATGGTTGGTCTCAGGGTGGGAACTTCTTCACCAAATAGGGATGGTTGGTCTCAGGGTGGGAACTCTTCACCATATATAGGGGATAGTTGGTATCAGGGTGGGAACTCTTCACCATATAGGAATGTAGTTGGTATCAGGTGGGAAGTCTTCACCATATGAGATCGTTGGTATCAGGGTGGAAGTCTTCACCATATAGGGATGGTTGGTCTCAGGGTGGGAACTCTTCACCATATAGGGATGGTTGGTCTCAGGGTGGGAACTCTTCACCATATAGGGATAGTTGGTCTCAGGGTGGGAACTCTTCCTCTTCACCATATAGGGATAGTTGGTCTCAGGGTGGGAACTCTTCACCATATAGGGATGGTTGGTCTCAGGGTGGGAACTCTTCACCATATAGGGATGGTTGGTCTCAGGGTGGGAACTCTTCACCATATAGGGATGGTTGGTCTCAGGGTGGGAACTCTTCACCATATAGGGATGGTTGGTCTCAGGGTGGGAACTCTTCACCATGTAGGGATAGTTGGTCTCAGGGTGGGAACTCTTCACCATATAGGGATAGTTGGTCTCAGGGTGGGAACTCTTCACCATATAGGGATAGTTGGTCTCAGGGTGGGAACTCTTCACCATGTAGGGATGGTTGGTCTCAGGGTGGGAACTCTTCACCATGTAGGGATAGTTGGTCTCAGGGTGGGAACTCTTCTCACCAAATAGGGATGGTTGGTCTCAGGGTGGGAACTCTTCACCATATAGGGATGGTTGGTCTCAGGGTGGGAACTCTTCACCATATAGGGATGGTTGGTCTCAGGGTGGGAACTCTTCACCATATAGGGATGGTTGGTCTCAGGGTGGCAACTCTTCACCATGTAGGGATAGTTGGTATCAGGGTGGGAACTCTTCACCATATAGGGATAGTTGGTCTCAGGGTGGGAACTCTTCACCATATAGGGATAGTTGGTCTCAGGGTGGGAACTCTTCACCATATAGGGATGGTTGGTCTCAGGGTGGGAACTCTTCACCATATAGGGATGGTTGGTCTCAGGGTGGGAACTCTTCACCATATAGGGATGGTTGGTCTCAGGGTGGGAACTCTTCACCATATAGGGATAGTTGGTCTCAGGGTGGGAACTCTTCACCATATAGGGATAGTTGGTCTCGGGGTGGGAACTCTTCCCTTCACCATATAGGGATGGTTGGTCTCAGGGTGGGAACTCTTCACCATATAGGGATGGTTGGTCTCAGGGTGGGAACTCTTCACCATATAGGGATGGTTGGTCTCAGGGTGGGAACTCTTCACCATA
>NC_088213.1:7988722-8002189 GCF_036934945.1 Oncorhynchus masou masou | reverse complement strand
CTACTATAGACATCAGATCTGAGCCAGGCCCCACAGCCATCAGTACTATAGACATCAGATCTGAGCCAGGCTCCCCAGCCATCACTACTATAGACATCAGATCTGAGCCAGGCTCCCCAGCCATCAGTACTATAGACATCAGATCTGAGCCAGGCTCCCCAGCCATCACTACTATAGACATCAGATCTGAGCCAGGCTCCCCAGCCATCAGTACTATAGACATCAGATCTGAGCCAGGCTCCCCAGCCATCACTACTATAGACATCAGATCTGAGCCAGGCTCCCCAGCCATCACTACTATAGACATCAGATCTGAGCCAGGATCCCCAGCCATCACTACTATAGACATCAGATCTGAGCCAGGCTCCCCAGCCATCAGTACTATAGACATCAGATCTGAGCCAGGCTCCCCAGCCATCAGTACTATAGACATCAGATCTGAGCCAGGCCCCCCAGCCATCACTACTATAGACATCAGATCTGAGCCAGGCGTTTGTGGGTCACCCATTAAATCCCCACTCCGATGCAACAATTCGTGATGACACACAAAAACAAAACACAAGAGCGTTATGTAACATCCTCCCTCGCTCTCCTCCCTCTCCTCCTCCCTCCCCCTCTCCTCCCTCTCCTCTCCCCCTCCTCCTCTCCTCTCCTCCCCTCTCCTCCCTCTCCTCTCCCCATTCCTCCCCTCCTCCCTCTCCTCCTCCCTCCTCCTCCCTCTCCTCTCCTCCCTCCCTCTCCTCCCTCTCCTCTCTCCCTCCCCCGCTCCTCCCCTCTCCTCCCCTCTCCTCTCCTCTCCTCCCCTCTCCTCCCCTCTCCTCCCCCGCTCCTCCCTCTCCCTCCTCCCCTCTCCCTCCCCCTCCCGTTCCTCCCTCTCCTTCCCCTCTCCTCCTTTCCTCCCCTCTCCTTCCCCTTTCCTCCCCTCCCTCTCCTCCCCCTCCCTCCTCCTCTCCTCCTTTTCCTCCCCTCTCCCTCCCTCTCCTCCCCTCCCTCTCCTCCCCTCTCTCCTCCTCCCTCCCTCTCCTCCCCTCTCTCCTCCCCCATCTCCTCCCTCTCTCCTCTCCTCCTCTCTCCTCCCTCCCTCTCCTCCCTCCTCCTCCCCTCTCCCTCTCCTCCTTTCCTCCCCTCTCCTCTCTCCTCTCCTCTCCTCATTCCTCCCTCTCTCTCCTCTCCCTCTCCTTTCCTCCCCTCTCCCCCTCTCCTCTCCTCCCCTCTCCTCCCTCCCTCCCCTCTCCTCTCCTCCTCCCTCCCTCTCCTCCCTCTCCTCTCCTCTCCTCCTCCTCCTTTCCTCCCCTCTCCTCCCTCCCTCTCCTCCCTCCTCCCTCCCACCGTACCTCTCTCCAGATCAGAAGTGACAAGAGGAAATCTACTGTTCAGAGTTATTCCAATGGAGCATCATTACATTTACAGAGCTGTTTGTTTCCAGAGAGGCGCTGTGATGGATGGCGTGCTTCGCTGGGCCTCGCTGGAGCTCAGAGCACTCGCTGTCTCACATCAGACAAACTGTTTACAGTGGCGTGCTTCGCTGGGCCTCGCTGGAGCTCAGAGCCCTCACTGTCTCACATCAGACAAACTGTTTATAGTGGGATGACTACCAATTAGACCCCCCCCACCATTATCTACTTACTTCTTCTCTTGTTCTGTTCTTTAAAACTTCCCTCTGAAATGGCCGGTGATGGCTGTGTCACAAATGGTACCCTGTTCCCTATGTAGTGCACTACATTAGACCTGAACACTATGGGCCCCTATATAGTGCACTACATTAGACCTGAACACTATGGGCCCCTATTGTAGTGCACTACGTTAGACCTGAGCACTATGGGCCCCTACTATAGTGCACTACAGTTAGACCTGAGCACTATGGGCCCCTATGTAGTGCACTACATTAGACCTGAACACTATGGGCCCCTATATAGTGCACTACATTAGACCTGAACACTATGGGCCCCTATATAGTGCACTACATTAGACCTGAACACTATGGGCCCCTATATAGTGCACTACATTAGACCTGAACACTATGGGCCCCTATATAGTGCACTACATCAGACCTGAACACTATGGGCCCCTATATAGTGCACTACATTAGACCTGAACACTATGGGCCCCTATGTAGTGCACTACATTAGACCTGAACACTATGGGCCCCTATATAGTGCACTACGTTTGACCTGAGCACTATGGGTCCTATATAGTGAATATGGTGCCATTTGGGACACATTGGATGTCTTGCCGGGGTCTTTGCTTTGACAGCTGTTGCTGGATCAGATGATGATGTTGTGGACGTGGAAGGGATGGGTACCTCAGCCAGCCTCAGACACAGAGCCAGGGACAGCCAGGGTTACACAGTGTAGTAGCAGACCTCAGTGTTAGTCAGGGTTACACAGTGTAGTAGCAGACCTCAATGTTAGTCAGGGTTACACAGTGTAGTAGCAGACCTCAGTGTTAGTCAGGGTTAAGTAGTGTAGTAACAGACCTCAGTGTTAGTCAGGGTTACGTAGTGTAGTAGCAGACCTCAGTGTTAGTCAGGGTTACGTAGTGTAGTAGCAGACCTCAGTGTTAGCCAGGGTTACGTAGTGTAGTAGCAGACCTCAGTGTTAGTCAGGGTTACACAGTGTAGTAGCAGACCTCAGTGTTAGCCAGGGTTACACAGTGTAGTAACAGACCTCAGTGTTAGCCAGGGTTACACAGTGTAGTAGCAGACCTCAGTGTTAGTCAGGGTTACGTAGTGTAGTAACAGACCTCAGTGTTAGTCAGGGTTACACAGTGTAGTAGCAGACCTCAGTGTTAGTCAGGGTTACACAGTGTAGTAGCAGACCTCAGTGTTAGCCAGGGTTACACAGTGTAGTAGCAGACCTCAGTGTTAGCCAGGGTTACACAGTGTAGTAGCAGACCTCAGTGTTAGCCAGGGTTACACAGTGTAGTAGCAGACCTCAGTGTTAGCCAGGGTTACACAGTGTAGTAGCAGACCTCAGTGTTAGCCAGGGTTACACAGTGTAGTAGCAGACCTCAGTGTTAGCCAGGGTTACACAGTGTAGTAGCAGACCTCAGTGTTAGCCAGGGTTACACAGTGTAGTAACAGACCTCAGTGTTAGCCAGGGTTACACAGTGTAGTAGCAGACCTCAGTGTTAGTCAGGGTTACACAGTGTAGTAGCAGACCTCAGTGTTAGTCAGGGTTACACAGTGTAGTAACAGACCTCAGTGTTAGCCAGGGTTACACAGTGTAGTAGCAGACCTCAGTGTTAGCCAGGGTAACACAGTGTAGTAACAGACCTTAGTGTTAGCCAGGGTTACACAGTGTAGTAGCAGACCTCAGTGTTAGCCAGGGTTACACAGTGTAGTAACAGACCTCAGTGTTAGCCAGGGTTACACAGTGTAGTAACAAACCTCGGTGTTAGCCAGGGTTACGTAGTACAGTAACAGACCTTGGTGTTAGCCAGGGTTACGTAGTGTAGTAAGAGACCTCAGTGTTAGCCAGGGTTACACCGTGTAGTAGCAGACCTCAGTGTTAGCCAGGGTTACGTAGTACAGTAACAGACCTTGGTGTTAGCCAGGGTTACGTAGTGTAGTAAGAGACCTCAGTGTTAGCCAGGGTTACACAGTGTAGTAGCAGACCTCAGTGTTAGCCAGGGTTACACAGTGTAGTAGCAGACCTCAGTGTTAGTCAGGGTTACACAGTGTAGTAGCAGACCTCAGTGTTAGCCAGGGTTACACAGTGTAGTAGCAGACCTCAGTGTTAGCCAGGGTTACACAGTGTAGTAGCAGACCTCAGTGTTAGCCAGGTTTACACAGTGTAGTAACAGACCTCAGTGTTAGTCAGGGTTACGTAATGCAGTAACAGACCTCAGTGTTAGTCAGGGTTACGTAGTGTAGTAACAGACCTCAGTGTTAGCCAGGGTTACGTAGTGTAGTAGCAGACCTCAGTGTTAGTCAGGGTTACACAGTGTAGTAGCAGACCTCAGTGTTAGCCAGGGTTACACAGTGTAGTAACAGACCTTGGTGTTAGCCAGGTTTACACAGTGTAGTAGCAGACCTCAGTGTTAGCCAGGGTTACACAGTGTAGTAGCAGACCTCAGTGTTAGCCAGGGTTACGTAGTGTAGTAGCAGACCTCAGTGTTAGCCAGGGTTACACAGTGCAGTAGCAGACCTCAGCGTTAGCCAGGGTTACACAGTGTAGTAACAGACCTCAGTGTTAGTCAGGGTTACGTAGTGTAGTAACGGACCTCAGTGTTAGTCAGGGTTACGTAGTGTAGTAACAGACCTCAGTGTTAGTCAGGGTTACGTAGTTTAGTAACAGACCTCAGTGTTAGTCAGGGTTACGTAGTGTAGTAGCAGACCTCAGTGTTAGTCAGGGTTACGTAGTGCAGTAACAGACCTCAGTGTTAGTCAGGGTTACGTAGTGCAGTAACAGACCTCAGTGTTAGTCAGGGTTACGTAGTTTAGTAACAGACCTCAGTGTTAGCCAGGGTTACGTAGTTTAGTAACAGACCTCAGTGTTAGTCAGGGTTACGTAGTTTAGTAACAGACCTCAGTGTTAGCCAGGGTTACACAGTGTAGTAGCAGACCTCAGTGTTAGTCAGGGTTACACAGTGTAGTAACAGACCTCAGTGTTAGTCAGGGTTACGTAGTGTAGTAACAGACCTCAGTGTTAGTCAGGGTTACGTAGTGTAGTAACAGACCTCAGTGTTAGTCAGGGTTACGTAGTGCAGTAACAGACCTCAGTGTTAGTCAGGGTTACGTAGTTTAGTAACAGACCTCAGTGTTAGCCAGGGTTACACAGTGTAGTAGCAGACCTCAGTGTTAGCCAGGTTTACACAGTGTAGTAGCAGACCTCAGTGTTAGCCAGGTTTACACAGTGTAGTAGCAGACCTCAGTGTTAGTCAGGGTTACACAGTGTAGTAGCAGACCTCAGTGTTAGCCAGGTTTACACAGTGTAGTAGCAGACCTCAGTGTTAGTCAGGGTTACACAGTGTAGTAACAGACCTCAGTGTTAGTCAGGGTTACGTAATGCAGTAACAGACCTCAGTGTTAGTCAGGGTTACGTAGTTTAGTAACAGACCTCAGTGTTAGCCAGTAGTAACAGTCCAGTTCACTGACCCTGTAGAACAGAGACTAGGACATGGGAAACAGCACCAGAGACTAGGACATGGGAAACAGCACCAGAGACTAGGACATGGGAAACAGCACCAGAGACTAGGACATGGGAAACAGCACCAGAGACTAGGACATGGGAAACAGCACCAGAGACTAGGACATGGGAAACAGCACCAGAGACTAGGACATGGGAAACAGCACCAGAGACTAGGACATGGGAAACAGCACCAGAGACTAGGACATGGGAAACAGCACCAGAGACTAGGACATGGGAAACAGCACCAGAGACTAGGACATGGGAAACAGCACCAGAGACTAGGACATGGGAAACAGCACCAGAGACTAGGACATGGGAAACAGCACCAGAGACTAGGACATGGGAAACAGCACCAGAGACTAGGACATGGGAAACAGCACCAGAGACTAGGACATGGGAAACAGCACCAGAGACTAGGACATGGGAAACAGCACCAGAGACTAGGACATGGGAAACAGCACCAGAGACTAGGACATGGGAAACAGCACCAGAGACTAGGACATGGGAAACAGCACCAGAGACTAGGACATGGGAAACAGCACCAGAGACTAGGACATGGGAAACAGCACCAGAGACTAGGACATGGGAAACAGCACCAGAGACTAGGACATGGGAAACAGCACCAGAGACTAGGACATGGGAAACAGCACCAGAGACTAGGACATGGGAAACAGCACCAGAGACTAGGACATGGGAAACAGCACCAGAGACTAGGACATGGGAAACAGCACCAGAGACTAGGACATGGGAAACAGCACCAGAGACTAGGACATGGGAAACAGCACCAGAGACTAGGACATGGGAAACAGCACCAGAGACTAGGACATGGGAAACAGCACCAGAGACTAGGACATGGGAAACAGCACCAGAGACTAGGACATGGGAAACAGCACCAGAGACTAGGACATGGGAAACAGCACCAGAGACTAGGACATGGGAAACAGCACCAGAGACTAGGACATGGGAAACAGCACCAGAGACTAGGACATAGGAAACAGCACCAGAGACTAGGACATGGGAAACAGCACCAGAGACTAGGACATGGGAAACAGCACCAGAGACTAGGACATGGGAAACAGCACCAGAGACTAGGACATGGGAAACAGCACCAGAGACTAGGACATGGGAAACAGCACCAGAGACTAGGACATGGGAAACAGCACCAGAGACTAGGACATGGGAAACAGCACCAGAGACTAGGACATGGGAAACAGCACCAGAGACTAGGACATGGGAAACAGCACCAGAGACTAGGACATGGGAAACAGCACCAGAGACTAGGACATGGGAAACAGCACCAGAGACTAGGACATGGGAAACAGCACCAGAGACTAGGACATGGGAAACAGCACCAGAGACTAGGACATGGGAAACAGCACCAGAGACTAGGACATGGGAAACAGCACCAGAGACTAGGACATGGGAAACAGCACCAGAGACTAGGACATGGGAAACAGCACCAGAGACTAGGACATGGGAAACAGCACCAGAGACTAGGACATGGGAAACAGCACCAGAGACTAGGACATGGGAAACAGCCCCAGAGACTAGGACATGGGAAACAGCACCAGAGACTAGGACATGGGAAACAGCACCAGAGACTAGGACATGGGAAACAGCACCAGAGACTAGGACATGTGAAACAGCACCAGAGACTAGGACATGAGAACAGCACCAGAGACTAGGACATGGGAAACAGCCCCAGAGACTAGGACATGGGAAACAGCACCAGAGACTAGGACATGGGAAACAGCTCCAGAGACTAGGACATGGGAAACAGCACCAGAGACTAGGACATGGGAAAGAGCACCAGAGACTAGGACATGGGAAACAGCACCAGAGACAAGGACATGGGAACAGCACCAGAGACTAGGACATGGGAAACAGCACCAGAGCTCCATGGTCATTTCAGGTCACTGTGGTTGTAACCCAGATCTGAAACAGCTGTGTGATGACTAGGGGGGGTTGTTTATCAAATTGATAACAGAAAACAGATTTTGTTATGATTAACAACCCCACAACTATAAAAAAAAAAAACATCAAGTGGACAAGACTGGAGGTTGTTGAAGACCAACTATTAAATCAATCTAAGTTTATTTGTCACGTGCGCCAACAGAACCTACAGTGAAATGCTGAATACAACAGGTGTAGTAGACCTCACAGTGAAATGCTTACTTAGTAGACCTCACAGTCTGCTAATACAACAATAGACCTGTGAAATGCAAAAACAGGTGTAGTAGACTGTGAAATGCTGAATACAACAGGTGTAGTAGACCCCTGTGAAATGCTTACTTACAGGCTCTAACCAATAGTGCGTGTGTGTGTGTGTGCGTGTGCGTGTGTGTAAGTAAAGACATAAAATAACTGTAGAAAAACATTTGAAAAAAGAGTAGCAAGGCTCTATACAGACACCTGTTAGTAGCAAGGCTCTATACAGATACCTGTTAGTAGCAAGGCTCTATACAGACACCTGTTAGTAGCAAGGCTCTATACAGACACCTGTTAGTAGCAAGGCTCTATACAGACACCTGTTAGTAGCAAGGCTCTATACAGACACCTGTTAGTAGCAAGGCTCTATACAGACACCTGTTAGTAGCAAGGCTCTATACAGACACCTGTTTGTAGCAAGGTTGATATAATGTATTTCTCCTGTTAGTACAAGGCAGGACTGGGATTGTTGACAGACACCTGTTAGAGTTGAAATGAATGCTCTATCACAACAAGACAGGACTGTTGTTGAAGACCTATACAGATACCTTAGAGTTGATATGAATGTACACCTCCTCACAACAAGGGGACAGGACTATTGTTGAAGACACCTGTTAGAGTAGCAATGGCTCTATCACAACAAGACACCTGTTAGTAGCAAGAGTTGATATAATGTATTTCTCCTCCCTAGTAGCAAGGCTCTATAAGACCACCTGTTAGAGTTGATATGAATGTATTTCTCTATACAGACACCTGTTAGTAAGACCAACTATTAGAGTTCTATACAGACACCTCCCTACAACAAGGCTCTAGGTACAGACACCTATTAGAGTTGATATGAATGTATTTCTCCTCCCTCACAGACACCTGGGAGGTTAGTAGAAGAACAACTATTAGAGACACCTGTTAGTACAACAAGGGGACAGGACTAGGTTGTTGAAGACCAACTGTTAGAGTTGAGAATGGCTCTATACAGATACCTGGGAGGTTAGTAAGACCAAGGCTCTATGAAGACACCTATTAGAGTTGATATGAATGTATTTCTCTATACAGACAGGACTGTTTGTCCAACTATTAGAGTTGATATGAATGAATTTCTCCTCCCTCACAACAAGGGGACATGACTGGGAGGTTGTTGAAGAACAACTATTAGAGTTGATAATGTATTTCTCCTCCCTCACAACAAGGGGACAGGACTGGGAGGTTGTTGATTTCTCCTCCCTCACAACAAGGGGACAGGACTGGGAGGTTGTTGAAGACCAACTATTAGAGTTGATATGAATGTATTTCTCCTCCTCACAACAAGGGGACAGGACTGGGAGGTTGTTGAAGACCAACTATTAGAGTTGATATGAATGTATTTCTCCTCCCTCACAACAAGGGGACAGGACTGAGGGTTGTTGAAGACCAACTATTAGAGTTGATATGAATGTATTTCTCCTCCCTCACAACAAGGGGACAGGACTGGAGGTTGTTGAAGACCAACTATTAGGAGTTGATATGAATGTATTTCTCCTCCCTCACAACAAGGGGACAGGACTGAGGTTGTTGAAGACCAACTATTAGAGTTGATATGAATGTATTTCTCCTCCCTCACAACAAGGGGACAGGACTGGGAGGTTGTTGAAGACCAACTATTAGAGTTGATATGAATGTATTTCTCCTCCCTCACAACAAGGGGACAGGACTGGGAGGTTGTTGAAGACCAACTATTAGAGTTTGATATGAATGTATTTCTCCTCCCTCACAACAAGGGGACAGGACTGGGAGGTTGTTGAAGACCAACTATTAGAGTTGATATGAATGTATTTCTCCTCCCTCACAACAAGGGGACAGGACTGGGAGGTTGTTGAAGACCAACTATTAGAGTTGATATTAATGTATTTCTCCTCCCTCACAACAAGGGGACAGGACTGGGAGGTTGTTGAAGACCAACTATTAGAGTTTGATATGAATGTATTTCTCCTCCCCTCACAACAAGGGGACAGGACTGGGAGGTTGTTGAAGACCAACTATTAGAGTTGATATGAATGTATTTCTCCTCCTCACAACAAGGGGACAGGACTGGGAGGTTGTTGAAGACCAACTATTAGAGTTGATATGAATGTATTTCTCCCCCTCACAACAAGGGGACAGGACTGGAGGCTGTTGAAGACCAACTATTAGAGTTGATATTAATGTATTTCTCCTCCCTCACAACAAGGACAGGACTGGGAGGTTGTTGAAGACCAACTATTAGAGTTGATATGAATGTATTTCTCCTCCCTCACAACAAGGGGACAGGACTGAGAGGTTGTTGAAGACCACAGGAAACTACTACACCTGATACTAATGTATCTGTGTGTCTCTCTTATTCTCAGGTAACATCATTGGATTAGGGGATCCTTCATCTCTCCTAAGGGTGTTTTGGAGCACGCTGGTTCGTGGGGCTGTCCCTCATCGTATGGGTGTGCGGAGGGGGCATCTGCGCCCTGGGGTCCATGTGTTACGCTGAGCTGGGGGTCACCATTCCCAAGTCAGGAGGAGACTACTCGTACGTCACAGAGATATTCGGAGGACTGGTGGGGTACGTGTCTGTTTTATGGCCACAATCCTGATGAGGGAACAACCCAGAAACTTTCCCAGAATTCCCAGGTTCTTTCAGAAATGTCCAGGGCCCGTCTCAAAGGAGAAGGGAAGAATTTCATTCCAAAACACCATATATACATTTTCAGAAATGTTGGTTAATTGACCATTAAAACACATCTAGTGAAAGATATAGATCTACTATTGTTTCATCTGACCACAACATGGATTAGTGAGAGGACTGGCAGGTTTAATCTGACCACAACATGGACTAGTGAGAGGATCTGCAGAGAAGAATGGGAGAAACTCCCCAAATACAGGTGTACCAAGCATGTAGCGTCATACCCATGAAGACTGGAGGCTGTAATCTTTGCTAAAGGTGCTTCAACAAAGTACTGAGTAAAGGGTCTGAATACTTATGTACATGTGATATTTCCGTTTTGTATTTTTTTTATTAATTTGCTCAAATTTCTAAAAACCTGTTTTTGCTTTGTTATTACGAGGTATTGTGTGTAAATCAATTTTAGAATAAAGCTGTAATGTAACAAAATCTGGAAAAAGTCAAGGGGCCTGAACACCTTCCGAAGGCGCTGTCTCCAAAATGGGTTTTCTTTTCGGACATTTAAGCAACTTTTGGAACAATGTGATAGGAGTTTCACTTTTTTTTTTGTTAATGTATTTTCCAAGTTAAGGATGAATAAATTCGTATTGTTGGAACGACATTTCCCCCTATTAGCCCCCTATTAGCCCCTATTTGCCCCCTATTAGCCCCCTATTAGCCCCCTATTTCCCCCCTATTAGCCCACTATTAGCCCCCTATTTCCCCCCTATTTGCCCCTATTGGCCCCCTATTAGCCCCCTATTTCCCCCTATTAGCCCACTATTAGCCCCCTATTTCCCCTATTAGCCCCTATTTCCCCTATTAGCCCCTATTAGTCCCCTATTTGCCCCCTATTTGCCCCTATTAGCCCCCTATTAGCCCCCTATTAGCCCCCTGTTTGCCCCCTATTTCCCCCTATTAGCCCACTATTAGCCCCTATTTCCCCCTATTAGCCCCCTATTTCCCCCTATTAGCCCCTATTAGCCCCTATTAGCCCCCCTATTTGCCCCTATTAGTCCCCTATTTCCCCTATTTTCCCCCTATTGGCCCCCTATTTCCCCCTATTAGCCCCTATTAGCCCCTATTTGCCCCCTATTTGCCCCCTATTGGCCCCCTATTTCCCCCTATTGGCCCCCTATTAGCCCCCTATTAGCCCCCTATTTGCCCCTATTAGTCCCCTATTTCCCCCTATTTTCCCCTATTAGCCCCTATTTCCCCCTATTAGCCCCCTATTAGCCCCCTATTTGCCCCCTATTTGCCCCTATTTCCCCCTATTTGCCCCTATTTCCCCCTATTTCCCCCTATTAGCCCCCTATTTGCCCCTATTAGCCCCCTATTTCCCCCTATTAGCCCCCTATTTCCCCCCTATTTGCCACCTCAGTATGTTTGCAGTGTTTCCTGTCGCTGGATCTTGGCTCTCTCCTTTCCATCAGCTGGATCTTGGCTCTCTCCTTTCCATCAGCTGGATCTTGGCTCTATCCTTTCTATCAGCTGGATCTTGGCTCTCTCCTTTTCATCAGCTGGATCTTGGCTCTCTCCTTTTCATCAGCTGGATCTTGGCTCTCTCCTTTCTATCAGCTGGATCTTGGCTCTCTCCTTTTCATCAGCTGGTTTAGAATGTTTGCTTTTTCGGTCAACAGGACCAGAGATCACAGGCTCCAACAGGACTAGGTATCACAGGCTCCAACAGGACTAGGTATCACAGGCTCCAACAGGACCAGGTATCACAGGCTCCAACAGGACTAGGTATCACAGGCTCCAACAGGACTAGGTATCACAGGCTCCAACAGGACTAGGTATCACAGGCTCCAACAGGACCAGAGATCACAGGCTCCAACAGGACTAGGTATCACAGGCTCCAACAGGACCAGAGATCACAGGCTCCAACAGGACCAGAGATCACAGGCTCCAACAGGACCACATATCACAGGCTCCAACAGGACCAGAGATCACAGGCTCCAACAGGACCAGAGATCACAGGCTCCAACAGGACCAGAGATCACAGGCTCCAACAGGACCACATATCACAGGCTCCAACAGGACCACATATCACAGGCTCCAACAGGACCAGAGATCACAGGCTCCAACAGGACCAGAGATCACAGGCTCCAACAGGACCAGAGATCACAGGCTCCAACAGGACCACATATCACAGGCTCCAACAGGACCACATATCACAGGCTCCAACAGGACCACATATCACAGGCTCCAACAGGACCAGAGATCACAGGCTCCAACAGGACCAGAGATCACAGGCTCCAACAGGATCTAGATATCACAGACTCCAACAGGACCAGAGATCACAGGCTCCAACAGGACCAAAGATCACAGGCTCCAACAGGATCAGATATCACAGGCTCCAACAGGACCAGAGATCACAGGCTCCAACAGGACCACATATCACAGGCTCCAACAGGACTAGGTATCACAGGCTCCAACAGGACCAGAGATCACAGGCTCCAACAGGACCACATATCACAGGCTCCAACAGGACTAGGTATCACAGGCTCCAACAGGACCAGAGATCACAGGCTCCAACAGGACCACATATCACAGGCTCCAACAGGACCAGACATCATCCTGATGCTCATTTTGTTAACAGCAGCCAACATGGCTGCCATAGAATGTTATTAAATGCATCATGATGCAGAAACCTCAATGTCCCAAATCTCTAGATGGCAAGATGGCGACGACAGAAAGGGTCGCCTCGCTTCTAATCCTTAGGAAATTATGCAGTTTTTAGATTTTTTTATGTATTATTTCTGACATTGTTAGCCCATAAAATCTTAAGTCTTATTACATACAGCCGGGAAGAACTATTGGATATCAGAGAGATGTCAACTAACCAGCACTACAACCAGGAATACGACTTTCCCGAAGGATCCTTTGTTCGAACCACCCAAGAGGCTAAGCCGAAACAAAGTGGTCGCAGGAGAGGTAGACAGAGTGGCCTTCTGGTCAGGCTTCTGAGGCGCGCACCTCTTCCGAGTATTTTACTCGCTAATATCCAGTCTCTAGAAAACAAGGCAGATGGAATTAGGGCTAGTTGCTTTCCAGAGAGACCCTAAAGATTGTAACATACTCTGTTTCATGGAAACATGGCTCTTTGGGGACATGCTGTCCAAGTTGATACAGCCACCGGGATTCTTTGTGCATCCGCGCTGACAGGAATAAACATCTCTCATGGAAGAAGAAAGGCGGGGGTGTATGTTTCATGATTAACGACTCATGGTGTAATTGTAACAACATACAGGAACTCAAGTCTTTCTGTTCACCAGACCTAGAATTATTACCAGTTATTATGACTGGCTGGCAAAACTCTGGATCACTGCTACTCTAACTTACGCAATGCATACAAGGCCCTCCCCCGTCCTCCGTTTGGCAAATCTGACCTTGACTCCATTTTGCTTCTCCCCTCCTATAGGCAGAAACTGAAACAGGATGTACCTGTGACTAGGAACA